>NC_143399.1:202823432-202974732 GCF_052110815.1 Crocodylus siamensis
ATGCTGGAGCAATAATCGGGACGGTGCGGTGCCCTGTGATCGCTGGGCACGAACCTTCCCAATGGCAGCTCCAGGAATGGTCTCGCGACAGTTTGGTGTAATCTGGGGTGGTGGACTGGCTTTACAGATGGATCCACCCCCATTGCAATTGGCTTGCCTGACTTTGGGCACGGGGGTGTTTCTCGAGTGAAGTCCAGACTCGAATTCTGGAGTCTGACCTCAACTACGCAGCCGTGCAGGAGTTGCTCCATCGTTGGCTCCTTGTATGACCTTAATGCAAACCACTCTAGCTTCGCTTCAGTTTATTTTCCAATACAGTGCAAACGGTCTCAGTCTCAAGTGTGTGAGAGAGAGAGAGCTAACTTGGTAGACTTGAGATTTCCAGAGGATGCAGTTAACCGCCTGTTTTGCTCAGTCTGCCTCGCTTACGTTGCTGCTAGTTTTCTTCAGCACCGGCCATCAAGACTTCATGCTTCTGGTGCAGGCATCCTTGGGGTCCCCCCCCCCCACTTTGTAACCCTTTAGCTGCTCAAGGCTGTAGTACACACGTGGGTGGTGGCTTTGAAGTCCTGGCTGGCCTCATCTCTGCGATGGCACTCTGCTCGATTGGAAGCAGGATGGTCTTGGCAGATCCACGCACACCACTGGGACCACTTTTTCCCTCGATCAGCCCCACAGACCTTGCCACATACTTGTGGAGAGCTTCAGGTTGCTGCTGCCCTGCCAAAGGAAAGAGGTTCCCTTCATTGCATTCTCTACTACGTCATCCCACAGAGTTCAACAGGCGGTTTTGGCACAACTTGTTCCTTCCAGTTCAGCTGCTCGTTGCAGTGTTGCCTGCACATATAGTACAACTTGTTTTGCTGAGCCCCAGGTAATGGTGTCCTTTTGGCTCTCTCCTAGGTTTTAAGGAAACAGCCTTCCTCTATGCCATTTCCTCAGCAGGGCTCACCCATGCCATGGCCAAAGCCTGCAGCGCCGGGCGCATGGAGCGTTGCACCTGCGATGAAGCCCCTGACCTGGAGAACAGGGAGGCCTGGCAGTGGGGCGGCTGTGGCGACAACCTCAAGTACAGCAATAAGTTCGTCAAGGAGTTTCTGGGGAAGAAATCCATCAAGGACCTGCGAGCCAGGGTGGACTTTCACAACAACCTCGTGGGCATGAAGGTGAGTCCCTGGTCCTATCTGGACTTCAGGCCCCGTGTCAGTAGGGTGTGTAGTGGCAGGGGGTGTCACGGCTGAATTTTGCTTTGCTTTTCATCTCTCTGGAGCTTGGTCTGAATCTGTCCAGGTGTCTCTTCCTCCTTCAGACCCTTCTTCCTCCTCCGTGACTCGAACACACCTTGTTCACGGTGGGATTTTTTTTGCCGTGGTGTGCAAGGGAGCCTCCCTTTAGGAGACGAGAAAGGGCAGGGCTTTTATCCAGCTCTGAAGGGAAACTTTTTTCCACCTTCATCTCTGCTTTGTTTGGCACTCCTCACTTGCCCTGCACTAAAACCACTCAGATTGGCTGGCGCAGGTGCCTCGTATCAGCGTTTCACTGTGCAAACCTAGAACTAGGACATACTGTAAGCCTATAAATAGTATATAATCCTTGTTATTGTCCGTGTGATTGGATATAAGGGTTGGGCTGCGATTTTAGAACCTGGGGCTCCAGTTTCCCGGTCTGGTGCTGCCGGGCTGGTTGCATTCTAGGAATCGCTGCCACTGACGCCGATTGCATGAGGGATGGTTCATTTTTTTCATACGTGCGACAGAGCAAGGTGATCTGTTCGTGCCCGTCTTGCCTGTTGGCACGTACGAGCGCAGCACCCGACTGTCCTAGTCCAGAGTGGAAAAAAAAGCATGGGATTTAGCTGATCGCTGAGGATAGCTGCTGGCACTCCTGCGCCCAAGATGGAAACGGCACACTTCAGACCCTGAGCAATTTTAAGTCTGTGGTGCAGCCCTTCCCTTGGGTTGTGCACAAAGAGCAGCCTGGGGGGGTGGGTTGTATTTTTGTATTGCAATTTTAGTATTTTGTATTGCAATTTTAGTCTTTGCATTACAATTTTAGTGTTTGTTGCTCAGCTGTGTCATTCTAGCAGAACTAAATAAGGCAGTGTTGCCCCTCAGTGTTGCAACCGCGTGCTGCAGCACTGCGAGGCCATGCCTGCCATCGTCCTGTCCTTCATTTATAAAAGGGAAAACAAAAATCTGGAGCCTTGCCCCAGGAGGCCCCTTCCAGTCCTTTTGAGACCAGTCTGCTGTTTTGTAGGCAGATGTTAACTGAAGATAGCCCTAAAATCATCACGTCAAACCCTTGCCCATGGTGTTGGTTATTTCTGAGATGCCAGCACAAATCTGTTCTCTGTAAGTCCAGGATCGAGGGGTCTGTCTGCATTACCTGGCACAACTCCCTGCATACTCCTTTTCTGCAAATGGGTGAAAGGGAGGTCTCGTGAAGCACTGGCACTCTGCAGAGTGTCTGGCTCTGTTTTAAGCCATGCATGTGAAGACCCCATGCAAGAGCCCCTCGCAACCGCCCTTTCTCTCCTGTCTATTCATTTTCCAAGTTATAACGTGCTGGCTTTTGGATACATTCGCCCCTGTAGCTATAGGCCCGAGGTCCTGCTCTCAGCAGTAATGCTTAAGTGATCCATCAGTGGATTTTAATCTCAAAGGTATGCACAACCTTTAGGGTATTATAGCCTAAGCTAGGACTCTGGGACCAGGGACCACCTTGTTCTAAATGTATTGGCTGCATAGTGCATAGGAGTCTTTAGATACTAGTGTATTGAATATGCTTTGCCAAATCATGGAGAATCAAATGGTGCGTCTTGTAGAAGGCACTTAATGGGTGCGACTGTCCAGATGTGCTATTTCACGACTACCTTCTGCAGTGCAATGTCTGCATCCTTTAGAACAGGGGTTTTTAACCAGGAAGAGAGACCTATCTGAAGTATGTCTGCTTGAGTGTTTCAGTGAAAAGCCACTTGACA
Source organism: Crocodylus siamensis (assembly GCF_052110815.1). NCBI lineage: Eukaryota > Metazoa > Chordata > Crocodylia > Crocodylidae > Crocodylus > Crocodylus siamensis. The sequence goes on from NC_143399.1 coordinate 202,826,413, forward strand.
TGTGTCACCAGGGTGGCAAACCATCATGGAATAGGATCATAGAAAGAGAGGACTGGAAAAGTCCTCGGGAAGTTGTCTGGCTCAGCCTCCTGCTCGAGGCAGAGTCATCCCTGTCTAAACCATTCCAGCAGAGCACGCATGCGACTTGCTCTCAAAATCCCAAGGATGGAGGTAACCCTGGGGCCAACCCATCTGGCTAGCACGCTTTTCATATGCGGGCAGGAGAAATGAGCCCGGTCCCTTGCTATCTGGCTCGGTCCATCTTTGTTCATGTTGGATGACCAGGCCTTGCAAAACCTGCCTCGTGTAAGATAATATCTAAACTGATAACGCTTGGGACCTTTGCATGCTGGAAAGGTTTAAATGTAATTGGCTTTGGCTTTTATATTAGCTGTGCTATGATTACAAAGAACGCTCCTTATTCTGTCTATACTTATCTTTTCCTTGAAGTCCTTGCTTTCCATACAGATAAAAACATGCCTATCATAGGCCTCATATCCATTGCCGCGCTTGCTGAGGGAAGGATCAGAACCTGCGTTTTTATTGATCCATCCAGAGCTCTTCACCTCTCAGCATTGCTTTCAGTGAAGGTGACAGGGGACAGGCTAGCCAGTTCAGTTTGGCTTGAACACTGGGCCTGTTTTCTCCTCTCCACACCAGAAGCAGCTAGGCATTGATTAATCCTCCTTCTGTGCACTGCAAACCGTGCACTGCAAACCATGCACCCGTGCCGTAGCATGAAAAGCTAATTTGAAAGGTCTGAGAGCGGGCTGCTCTAAAACTCATTTGAATCCCAATTTGAATTAAAGTGAATTAAATAAGGAGGCCAACGTATACCATGTCTTGGCTTTTAATGTGGATCAGTAAGTCAGCATAGGGACGTAAGAATGGAAAGGCCCATCTTTTGTTAGTCAAGAATTAATCAGAACTACAATAGACCATTCTTTAAATGCCACTGTAAAGACTTTATGTAGTTTTACTGTCATGAAGTACTTAAAGCTTGTGCTCTGGTTGCAAAAGAAGCCAGCAGCATCCTTCCTACGTGTCGAGGAGGAGATGGACAGACTGGAAGGGGTCCAGCAGAGAGCAACACATGATTAGAGGCCTGGGAAGCATGGCTTGAGGAACTATGGTTATTTTTCTCTGGAGAAGAAAAGACCAGAAGGATTTAGTAATATCTGCTCAGTCTTCCAATACCTGAAGGGCGACTTATAGAGGGAATGGAGATGGGGTTGCTTTTTGTAGCTGTAGCAGACAGGACTAAGCAATGGCCTCAAGCTGCAGCAGAGATAATGGAGGCTGGAGATTAGGAAGAAGTACCTCACTATGTGGGTTATCAAGATGAGAATGGGCTACCCAGAGAAGTCGTTGAATCTCCATCCCTAGTTAGGCCAACATTTGGTTGGGGTGGTTTGGTCAGGCTTGATCCTGTCTTGATCAGATCTCCTGAGATCCCTTCCAGTTGTACTTTCATATGGTACCGTCATCCCCATGAGGGCTGTTGTTACCATCTTGAAGGGGAGAAGCTGATGTATAAACCACTTAAGTGACTTGACAGAGGTCACACAAGCAGCGTTTTGGCAGAGGAGGGGATTGAACCTAGGTTTCCTGTTCACACTAACCAAAGTACCACCCTGTTTCTTAATTTGAAACACTTGTCCATGCTGGTGATGGTGGTGGTGGGGATTGCATTCATTGTATGACATCAGTTTATTGAATAGCTGGTGTCGATCAGAAGCAATGCCCTATAAAACCTTCCTTGGGGTGGTCCAAGCACAGCCAGGGGGAGACTCCTTTCCCCAATAGCTTTGCTTTAGCACCGGTGTCTCCCCACAAAGAGCATATGTTCAAGGGGTATCCCATTAAAAGCATAGCACATTAATTGATGCTCGAAAGTTGGGAAGCATTACTCCCGGCCTGGCAGAACGTGTAATGGGTCCCCTGAGATCCAGCAGAGTTGGGGCAAGGCTTCATTGGCTACGTTGGCAGCATCCGGTCAACAAGGCAACTTCTTTATCGGGCCATGAGACTCACGAGTGACCTCTGTTTCTGGCAGGTACCTCTCCAAAAGAGGGTTTCCTAGCTTGAGCGTCTTTCCATGATAGAAGTGTCTAATTTTATTTCGTCTTCCACCCCTTATTTTGTCTCCCCACCCACCCATGGGTTGACGGCAATTTTGCCACAAACGCTGAAATGATCGCTGACCCGGTTGTGCCCATGATGGCTCGCTAAGCGCTTTCGATATGACCTCAGCCGCTCATGAAAGGGCAAGCTTGTCTGGCGTGAAGATGAGGTAATTAGGCTGAGGACTTCTCCGGCCTCCTCTTTATTGCGAGGCATGAGCTCTGAATAGACCACTTATTAAAAAAGCAATTTCCCGTTCTCTGCCAAATCTGCCGCAGCTCATTCAGCTATTCTTTCAGTGGGGGTTGGAAGTCGACCCAGTAAAGCTCCCTCGCCGACAATTAAGTGGAAGTTCCTCAGTTATATTAAATAGCAAGGCCAGACTCTCTTCCAACACCCTCTTCCCCCCCCGCCGCCATGTCCTTCCCCCTCAAGCCCACAATCGCGGCCCTCTTTTGTAACCCATTAATGAAAAGTCAGAATATTAGAGCACTCAATTAGTTCCACCGGGCTGGAGTAAGTGATGTTTTAATTAAATTCACCCATGTTTCTCAGCAAAGTATCATTAAACATGACTTCCCCACTACCTCTCCGGAGCGTTGCTAAGTTCCTTAATCCTAGAAGGGCTGACCTTTTCCCGAGGCATGTCTGGTCAGGCATGTCTTACAAATCTGAGGGGCACTATGAAAGGGGATGCAGTTATCCAGGAAGAAATGTCATGTTCCCATTCCTTCCCCCCCTTCCCCTCCTGGAGGGGATAAGACCGAAGGAGATCAGACAGTGAAATGCAGAATACCTGCCTCTTCTAGCAGGGGTGCAAAAAAAAAAAACAGAAGGCAGGGTATCTCCCCTGAAAAAGTCTCTTGCTCTCCCTTTGAAACACAGGGCGTTCTTCAAAATGCAATACTCTCACATTACATACCCCCCAACCATTTTCGAGCAGCCTGGAAGCTGAACTGGGGCTGTTCGACCTACTGAGCTCATGTGCCACTCAGCCATAAAAATGAATCCCTCTTATTCCAGGTCTGCCTCTGCGGTTCTTCAAGTGAATGCTTGTAGCTGGAGGGCAAATCCTGGCTTTTCTGGGGGGATTGTTGGTGCGGTACAGAGGGGTTTTTCACCTCTAAACCCAAAGGCAATATTGGGCCCCACTTGGTAATGACTGTTTAGCCCCCTCTAGCTGCTGTCAAGCCCCTGGGGAATAAGCTGGAGTGAGGCTGGAGACCACCAGCTGCATGGCTGGCTGGGGATTGCCTTGCTGTTCCTTAAGTCTCGCTTTGGAGGCGGTGTTGGCAGGAAGCTTGAAAACTGAATGCCGTCCCTTCTTTTAGCCGAGGCATCAGACAACTTTCGGGCCGGTTGGGATCTATTGGTGTTGCTTGATATGGTTCCTAGCACTGGTATCCGAACGTCTCCATCTGTAACGGGGAAGTACTCTTCTCCCCATCTCGCAGGTGAGGAGACAGAGTCGCGCAGGAGGTTAGTGGAAGAGCAGGGACTTGGACCAGTTGTGGGAGGAGAGGATCGAAGTGCAGAGACCGCAGTGCTCTTTATCCCCTCTACTTGTTTTCGATGTAAAATAGGATTTCAGTCTCCAGAGCTGTCAGGCAAATGCCTTAAAAACCAACCCCTTTCCACATATCTAATTGTTCTGTTCGGCAAGTCAAATCCTGCTCTCCCCTGTTCCTCTGCCACGCCGGCTGACAAAGCAGTAGGGGATGTGGCTTACCGTGGCACGTCTACACATGCATTAACGTGCCATAATTACGCCACATTAAATTTAGTGCCTGTTATTACATTGACTACAGTGGTGTGGTAGAAGGTGCTAGTTAACTTGTTCTAGTTCAGTACCTGTCATATGAGGTACTAACTTAATGTGCTGTAATTGGTGCTACTGCACGGTAACACTGGCTTGTGTTTTTTACAGGATGTCAACATGCGGTAGACTAATTCTACTGTGCATTAGCATGGCTTTTGCTATAACGTGCTAATGTGTGGGAGAATTGGTGTACTGCGCTTTTAATGTCTTGTGTAGACGCACACGGCATCAGGTTGTTTTGTTTAAAGATATACTCTCGGCACCCTGGACCTTGAAACATCCTACTATTTTTTTTATGCCTGCACTCTTCCCCATTTGCTTACTGAGCTGGGGGTCTCAAAGCAAAAATGGGATTTGTGCCTGTGATTTGTCTGCAGGTAGAAAAATGCAAAATCCAGTTTTGGTTAGCTCCCAATTGGGTCTTGCAAACAGCTTCCCAAACACGAGCTTGTCTCTCCTGAGGTTGTCCCCTGATAGCCCGCGAGGAATTGTATTTTGTTTTTTACGTCGCACTTTTCATCCTCAGCAGAGCTTTATAAAAGTTGACTGATTCAGGAAAAAAATTGAAGCTGAAGTTGGCCTGGAAATCCTAGCTTTAAAGCAGGCTTACGGTCTTTCAAGTCTCATTATGCTGAATAGGAATTTATTTTATGTTCTTCTGGAGGGTTGGTGGGGGGGAGAGGTTTTTTTGCTCTCATCTGAAATCCCCCAGTCAGTTTTCCACCTGCAAATGTTCATGTTCTTACAACACTGTACGTGTTTCTGCACCTTCACCCCTCACCTTCGCAGGTGGGGCTCTGTCCAACAGATCTTAAAACTGACCCAAAGAGAAGACTTGCTTTTAAAACATCTCTGGCAGGGGGCTAATGTTTACTATTGCAACCTGTGAAACAGCTGAAGCATTACTTGAAATATGGACTAATGGCAGCAGTTGGTGTTGAGGGACCGGTTGGGTTCAGGGTTGGGGAGCATGCGAACTGGGCGAGGGGGGATGATGGTGGCCATCGTTTCTTGACCTGGGACAATGAGCAAATAAATGGGAGTTGAAGGTATGTGGCAGTGGATCGGAGCGGGGTCAGATTTTAAGAGGAGCGTTTCTCCAAAGAGCCCGTCTGGAGCAAAAGCCCCACTGTCGGGAGGAATGCGTAGGCTGCTCTGAATGTACAGCTGACTTCTTTGCCCCAAAAGGAGATGGAAAGAAGGTTTAATGCCCAGACTCTGGGGAGCCGCAGTCCAGAGCTGGGGAGAGTGATAGTATGGTCTAGGAATTCCCATGGTTGGGTGCCCAGCTTGGACTACCGCTGCTTGCATTCAGGCCATTCCAGGAATTGGCTCAGGAGCACTGCAGGGTCTGATTGCCCAGTTGGGAATGAACAGGAATTTGCTCAGTGTTTCAGCCAAGACGCTCAGGGATTACATTCGCAGTGTATCCAAAACTGATTATTACTAGGCATTCGTTTGCTACCAAGCGCAATCTATTGTTGTGAGAAAGGATTATGTGTTGCATAGCGATGCTCTGTTATGATCCCTCTCCTTGACTCTCTGTCAGTCTGGTGGAAGCAAAGCCCTGTGGTATCGGCTTAATCCACTTAGCTCTTGTGTTCACACAGCAGCATGGAGCAATTGAGATGATCCAGCATTCCCACCTGAATTTCATTTCCCCTGCCTGCATGTTTTGTTGTTTTCGAGACTGAGTCTTTCTGGTATTTCTGAGACCAGTTGAAATCTGTCTTTTATATAACTGTGCTGATTTGCAAGGGGGCGTAGTGTCACATCCCCACAAGTAGCCCAGGTTTGGAATTCATCAGTCTATTCCTTGCCATACCCTTTGCCCACCATTCAGCCTGGCTTAACTAGCGTCCTAGCAGAATATTTCTAATGTCGTTACACCCTGGCGATGCCTACAAAATTGCAGCAAGTCCAGATAGACTCTGAATTGGATGGCATCCATCAAAGGGAGCGTCGACTTGGGCCGCCGAGCGTCGACTTGGCTAACTTTGTGCTGAAACCCACACTGCTTTGACTACAGTGCTATGGTAGAAGGTGCCAGTTTAACTTGTTCTAATCCATTTTCTATGTTTTCCTCAAAAGCAGTCCTTCCAAGTTACTCTTGCTTGAGAGTAAACCACACACTTGTGATGCTCGTCCCCTGCTCTGTAGTCTTAGCACTGAAAGGAGTCTCCAGCGCTACTACAAGATCCCACCAGCAGGTTTTGGTCCACTGGTTGCCCCTTAGTGTTGATGGATAGAAGGAGGTGGGTCAGGAGCTGCTTCTCTTGGGAACGGAGAGAAAAACGGAGGGAACAGAGCCGTCTGGAGTAAAGGGATAAGTAAAGACATAAGCTGAACTGAGTCGGCAGGAAGTGTCTGTGGCAACCATTGTTCTCTTGGGAACCAGTAAGCTATGGTTTTTTGCAGAACATGTCCTTGAGTAGCTGAGTCTTGACTCACAGCAGCTAGAAAGGGCATTCTCTAGGATTTTTACTGTAATGGCCTTGTAACACCCATGAGTCTTCCCAAGCCCCATACGAGGGGTGTCTTTTAAATTTGGGGATGTGTTGCAGTTGCACACTAGCAGTGTAAATGCTGAACAAAGACTGGCTGGCTCATCAGAAATGAGAAAAGGGGGAGACTGTGCACACTCTCATGTGGCCCATCGTATTGCATGTGAGCAGTTCTGGCTGTTGATCAGTTGGAAGCGGGACCCGGGAAGTTGTCTAGTGGTTTTAATATTTATGTGTTATAAACTGTCTTGTCCATCAACTAAAATACAGATGATAAACCTTTAGTCTCCTTGTATGTACTGTAGTAGTGGCTGGTTGATGCGAAGGGGATAGGCAAAAATGTTGCCTTCTACATGGTTTACGTTTCTGTTGGCTTCATAGGATGCTGGTAGTCCTGCATTTCCTGCAGACCCATACTGGTGGGGAGATGGATGGGCTGATCAATATAATCCATCTTGGTGTTGCAAGAAAATCACCAGGTCTCCTTCCGCTACCACAAGATATAGCCGGCATGGCCACTTACAGGGAACTCGCATGGTGTCCATCATACTGTGTGTTGTTTCTTGAGGTCTCCAGCACTGGGATGGTCTCATCTCATAGCCTGTAGGGCATGGGTGGAGTGGGTTATGGAGCAGGAAGGGAAAGAATAAAAAATCTTGGACCGTGACATGATTGTGATTGGAGACCATATGCAAGTATCTCATCAACATTGCCCAGCGCTGTGGTGGTCTGGGCGCTAATTTGGGCATAGGAGCTTGTTTCTGATCTTGGCCAGGGTGAGAAGGGAAAATCGGTTTTAAACCAGCCATTTATTTATTTATTATTATTTTGTATTTGAAATTGTTTTATGCACTCTTGTGTAACTTTGTGGGAATTCTCACAAGAGTTGGCTAGACGGTTCGGCTCACAGCTTCCAGCCAAGCTGGCCTGGCCGAGTACTATAAAGCAGCAACGCATCTGTCTCTAACCCATCACTTGTTTGAATGTTGCTGGGTGTGTTTACATGAGGTGTTACATCGCCATAGTGATGAGCTACGGTGCTGTAGCTCATTGCTATGGTGACGTAGTGTAGGTGAGCAGGAACTGTGATGTTGCTGCTACTGCACAGTTACCAATGAGCTACACGCTTTGTGGCGCCGGGGTTGCACGGTACTGATGGTTACTGCACAGTCCTTTAGTACTTGCTAAAGCAGGTACTAAATGTGTACTAAATGTGCAGTAACAACTGCGCAGCCAATCGCATGTAGAGATGTGCCCACTGCGTGCTGTTGGACTGCACTTGAGAAGGCCTTGGCTTTTGCAAGAAGTATGACTGTTGGCTGGGGCTTGCTGAAGGCAGTGTTTATGCACTGCATCTTTCTAAAAATGATGATTGTATCCGGATTTTATATATATTTATGTTTTTGATCTTGGCTGGGGTGAGAAGGGAAAATCAGTTTTAAAACAGCCATTTATTTATTTATTATTATTTTGTATTTGAAACTGTGTTTTTATATATATATAACTAGATACCAGACAGCTTCTCCTGGGTGGGTGGATATATGTGTGTGTGTATATTTCCATCCCCCATCCCAGCCAAATCCCAAATGCAGCCTAATGCAAAAGCTGCATTTTCCACTACAGAAGAGTGTATGTGTATGTTGTTTTAGCTGTACTGTCAACCGTTGTTGAGACCTGTGCTGGAGGGATATGGGGAAAATAATCACTCTAGCAAATGTTGAAGTCTTGTATCACCCCCTTGTGCACACTTATCTCTCATAGCTAATAAGTCTGCCACTTTGCAAATTCCATGGCATGTGACTTGCCTCTCTCCATCAGGCTGTGGGGGAAGCCCTGGCCCTAGAAATGCAATTAAAAAAAAAAAAAAAAAAAAAAGCAAACCCCAAACCCTGCAAAAAACCAAAAGCACCCCCAAAAACCCCCATAACCCATAACTCTGGGAATCTTGTACCGTCTCAAGAATGAGTGGTTCTCCTCTGCTCATGGTGGGGTGAGAGTTGCACCGCTCTGCATGATAGGTCTTTCCAAATGGCTACAGACCTTTATAGAGAAAGAGCTGATGGCTACAAGTCAATCTGCCACTTAAAGCTATCCACAGTTGGAGACAACTCAGCTCCATGGATGCTGCTTTTGAGTTGAGAGTGGAAATACCGTTGCTGTAACCAACTGGTATGTCCCAGTGGCAAAACTGACTCCTTAAGATCAGTTATGGGCTGCAGATTCGGTCCTTATGTCTCAAAATTCCCCTGCTTTGACACCAAATTCAGACTTCATCGAATCATAGAAATTTCAGGTTGGAAGGGACCTCAGGAGGTCGCATCTAGTCCAACGCCCTGCGCCAGGTAGGACTAGCCCCAACTACATCATCCCCGTCATAGACATTTCAAGCAACTCTACTGACGTTTGTGGAGATAACGTGCTATATAACGGGGTCAGATCCTTGTCCCAAACCAGTGCTGTATGCAAAACCAATGTTGGTATTTGCATGGTTTTAAGACTCAGTGTGTCACCTGTAGCATTGAATACTGGAATTGTTGCACCCTTTCTACTGATGCAGCAAGATTGCCATCTTAAATTGGTACTAGCTGTTGCCCTCTACATCTCTAATAGGTATATCTGCCTTCTTGTTAGCGTGTCTCTTCCTGTGTTTAGGCTGGAACATGTTTAGTGGTTAGCTAGTCTAAATGCAGTGGGGATGGGAAATCCAGCCCAGCATAACCAGCAAGCATCTGTAAACTGATGATCCACAGAACGGAGCCATAGATGGACTAACGTAGCTGGCCCACTAGGGAACTTCTGCTGTCACTTGAACTGGGCAGGTGGCTATCAGAGGTGTAAATCCAAGACCTTTTATGCAAGGATTCCATTTTATCTGCTCTAACAATATTAAACAGCCTTTTGTTTTGCAATGAGTGGAATTTTCTTTGGAAGAATAGAGATGCGTGATAGCAGGGGTAAGCAAGGTGAATAGCCATTCATACTCCTATCTATCAATGCAGAATAATTCTGTTGTAAATAAATTGTCTGTTTATTATGGTTTTAATATCACCCATGCAAATTACCAATCCACTACAGGCTGGTACCACAGGATTCATAGAAAAGTAGGGCTGGAAGGGGCCTCAGGGGGTTGTGTAGTCCAACCGCTGCTCAAGGCAGGGTCATCCTAGATGAGGATGTAACCAATAATGGTGGAAATCCCACAGAAGGACATGTGCTGTGGATATGTGAAGCAGCCCCAGAGCTTTGAACAAAATAGGATCATTGGCTAACCAGAGAGTAGCTTAACTTAAATCCCCTGCTACAGGTGAGACACTTTCTTCTCATTTGCACTCAACAAAGTGTCTCAAACGAATAAAACCTTTGCATTGCTCATGATGCATTCAGTTGTGGCTAGAGTTGAACAAAATGGCACCAGGATGACTATAACACAACTCCCATTACTACACAGTGTACACACCTATTATCCAAGCCCTCTCCGAACCCTGCAATGAAAGCATGCCATTTTTTGCTGGCCCTGCCTATGGGTGTCTGCATAATGCCCAAACCATCCAAAACACCCTTCACGTGTCACAGTAAAGCAAGGGAATGTCATCTCTGAGCACTCTGCAAATATTGCTAATTAGCTCAATACCCCAGTAGGAAAGGACTGTGTTCCTGGAAAATGAGATGCTTGTTCCAGACCAGGACTAGTAAATCGTAGAATCCCAGAGAAGTGGGCTTGGAAGAGACCCCAATGGGACATCAAGACCAAATCCCTGCTTGGGGCAGGATCACCTCTGATTTAAATGGTCTCAGCCACATGTTTGTCTAACCTATACTTAAAGTGACCAGTGACTGAGATTCCACAACCTCTGCAGGCCATCTGTTCCAGTGCTTAATCGTGGTCATGGTGCAAGAGGTTTTTAACCCAGTGTTTCCCATATTTGTGATATCAGAGGCACTTTTTTTCTGGATTAAAATTGGCAGCACACTTGACTCTAAGCCTCAAAAACCGGAATAGGGAAAAGCAGATGAAGGTGGGGAAAGCCCTCTCTGGGGGGGAAATGGTGTTGGGCTGAACTGGAGCAGCAGCAGCCTTTCCCACAGGGAGCATGGAGTCAGTCTACTATGTGCCCCAGGACTGATGGGGGAGAGGGGAATAAACGGACCATGCTTCCCTGGGAAGCCACGGGCACAGGCACAGCTGGGGCAGGGAAGGGGGTGCAGGAACACTTGTTAGTGAGTGCTCCCCAGAGCTCAGTGGAGTGGGGTGGGGACTGATGAGAGGACTCCTGACTGCCCATGATTAACTGGACCTGAGAAAGGGCTTGCAGGGGTGTGTGGGGGGGTGACCTGCATCTACTTTCTCAGCTGCAGAATACAGTGTGTGTGCAGAGCAGGATGCAGCGCACCCAAATGTGTGCCGTGCCCACATCCCTGGGGTTCAAGAAGAGCATGGTGGTGGCAATTGGCAGATGTCTAGTTCCAGTGCCACCACTGCTTTTTCCTGACCCACACCCTTGGGGAATCCCTGACCTAACTGAAACCTCCTTTGTTACAATTAAAGCCCGTGACAGAGCAATGGATCACCATCCTAGATGTGTAGGGGTCAACTCAAATCAAGGAGGCAGCTAGCGAGGGGTGGGGGTGGCAGCACTCTTGGGCTCCCCTTCATGCCAGTGGGCTCCCTTTCCTCCATCCCCCAGTGGGCTGTGCAGCCAGGCCGCAGCAGCCATGAGGACTGCTGGCCCCCTCTGGGGAGCTGGCGTTTTTTTTCAGTAAGTGGGTTTTTTTGTTTTGTTTTTGTTACAAATGTTGCAGGCTTTGCCCCACTTCATGGGCAAAGACAGATTTCACAATTTCTAGGAGATTGTGATTTGAGTAGGTCCCTCCTCACGTGCAGCGCATGAGACAGCCCTGTTGATATAGTCGAGTGGTTCTCAACCCTGTTAGGCTCAATACCAGCTCCTAGCTTTCCCTTTTTGGGTTTTTTTGTTTTGTTGGAGGTGGGGGGGAAGTGATTACAGAAAAATAACAGATCAATTCTTCTGTTACAAATTGCTTATAAAGACCTCAGCAAGTCTGTATGTGTTTGACACTGCGGATCCCGATATGAAATCTCTGGCCATGTCTAGATGAGTGCAACTGTGTGGCACCCATGTGCAGTGCCACACATCACATTCGAGTGTTTCCTGCGCTGCTACCTTGCAGCATGGGGAGGGGTGATTTTTTTTGACCCGTGGAAAGTGGGACACGTAGAGGCCTCACCTGCCTCCCAAAACCGGAGCCTGGCTGATTGGAGCCACACTCCAGCTGCTGGCTGGGCTCCGAGGTGCAGGAGCGATGCGGCTGCAGCTTTCCTGGCTCCCAGGACCCCAGGTGAGCCCTAGCCTCCCCTACCTACAGGTAACCTGTGTGCCAGGGGGTATGTGGCACGCATGTTCCCCCGGAGACAAGTAGCAGTGGCACTAATTGTCCCTGGGGAACTAAATGTGCATGCTTATCTGGACGTGGCCTCTGAATCTGTCCTGCGAATCACTTGTGGGTATTTGCACACCTAACAGTGCTAATATTTCACAACACTCCCTGATGCCTTTAAAAGCATCTTGGGACTCCTCAGGGTGCTATGGAGTTGAAAATAACTGGCCTAATACCTATTGAGGAGGCATGTAGTGGCTTCTTTCCTTCCCCTAACAATCGGCTTTGGATCCTCAGGTGGTCTTTTTTTTTTTTTTTTTTCCAGCACTGCAGCCTAATCTGTCTTTCCCCATGTTGTATTTATTCATGCGATGATCTCAATGCACTGCCTAAAGGAAGGAACAGCCTTTCGTGGAATAGCCTGTAGTGTCTGTGTTGGCTCTTTAGTGAGATTCCTTCTCTCACTGCTGACTTTCTTCTTGGTTGTATCCTTTGTCGCCAGGTCATCAAAGCTGGGGTGGAGACTACCTGCAAGTGCCACGGGGTATCTGGATCCTGTACTGTCCGCACGTGTTGGCGACAGCTCTCTCCGTTCCATGAGATTGGCAAGCAGCTGAAGCAGAAATACGAGACGTCGCTCAAAGTTGGCAGCACCACCAACGAGGCCACCGGGGAAGGGGACATCTCGCCGCCCAAGAAGTCCATCCCTGGTCACAGTGACCAAATCCCTAGGACTACGGATCTTGTCTATATTGACGATTCCCCTAGCTTCTGTCTGATGAGCAGGTATTCACCTGGGACTTCAGGAAGGAAATGTTACAAAGACAAAAACTGCGACAGCATCTGCTGTGGCCGAGGTCACAACACGCAGAGCAGGGTGGTCACCCGGCCGTGCCAGTGTCAGGTCCGCTGGTGTTGCTACGTGGAGTGCAAGCAGTGCACTCAGAGAGAAGAGGTTTATACCTGCAAGGACTAATGCCTGCTCTGCTTACCGGATGCCCTCAGCGATGGGAGATCAGGATCTATGAGAATTATATATGGAGACAAACAGGGTGTGATTGACCGTCTTGGGATCTGAAAGCTATGTTGAGACCTAAGCACTTTGTAGGGTACAGGTGACCCGGTTGCGTTTTTTTTCTTTTTTCCTTCTTTTTCCTTTTTTTTCTATAGACTGAATTTTTTAATCATGAGGTCCAACCATGTGGAAACAAGTGCCTGTCATGCCCGGGTTAGGTGTCAGCTGACCCTTTGCCAAAGCCATCCATAAACCCACTCAGCTTGACGGATCATTCATTTTTATCTTGAAAGTCCTTGATTGCTTCCTCAGTCCTCCCTAAGCTCCCAGGCGAAATTATTCTCCCTGGAATAAACAACTGTGTGCCCTACTCTGTTCCTGAAACTTGCCTGCCTGAATGGAAAGCCAAGCAGATGAATGAGAGAAACTTGATTTAAAATTTTTTTGCCTTTTAAAATGTAATGGTGGTGATGTCTCTCTAAAGAAAGAGGGGGAAATGGGTGTGGGCAAGCTTCAGAAACTGAGTTACTCTTCTAAGGGAGCTTCTGCAGATCGAGTGTCCAAGCCTGTAATGAAGAGACCCATATTGAAAGATGGCCACTTAACAGCAATTTTATATATTGGTGCAACTCCAAAAATGTTGGGTCCACCATGTTACGGGCAAGTCCATCCGACAAAGAGCTTGAGGAGACGGTCCAACGATGCACATATCCCACCCACTCCCTGCAGTCCAGTCAAACGCTCATCTCTACATGTTCTTCAGATGCAGTTTCTTTAGCACTGTCACGGTCTTAAATCGTTTTTAAAGAAAAACCACTAGATCTTTGTGTCACTTTGGTAAAGGAGTCATCCCTCTTGCCTCTTGTTGATCGACGTTGACCCTGTGGAGGCTGCTGTAGAAATCCAAACTGGAACTTTTTAGTCTTACGGTGACAAAATGTGGATGCTTGTCTTTCTGATGGCTTTTGACCACATGAATTCCATTGCATCTCAATGCTGGCTTGACACTTGCATTTTATAGGAGCTGTTCTGGACTGGATTGGACCTTTTGGAGGAGGAGATGTTATTTTATTAGGTCATCATTCCATTTACTCTAAACCATGGCAGTTGTACATGGCACAAACTTTAGGTAGACCCTACAACCATAAGCTTTTTTTTTTTTTTTTTTTAAACCACTAGTTTGAGTATTTCTAAATACAGCAACTTACCAGTAACCAACCCTTGGAGATTCCAAACCGCTAGTCAAACATGACATGAGCTGGTCAAGGAAGCCAACCATCAAATGCAGCGGTAGATAGCTCCAGCGCTGTGAACTAAAGGACAACCTCCATTATTTCTTTAAAAGGATATTTTACAATATAGGAATTGATATGGCAGTTTGTCTTCAGTCCTGTAACACCACTGCTGGGATCAGAAACAGCTGGTAAATGCCTCAACAAAGCTTCCTAAGGAAATGTTGGAGAGTGGAAGGCTTTTCTTTTTTTTTTTTTTTGTTCTTGCAGTCCTTGATCCCCACCCCCCCCCCCCCATTAGTAGCAATTTCACTAGCTTCATAACCCATGGATCTGTGTTTTTGAGAGAGGAAAGTTGGCTGGGATCTTTCTCCTTCCAGGAAAAGTAAATACTTATTGCAACACAGGAGAGCATTGTCTTCCAAGAAGGACTGTTGTGCTCGGAGAGTCTCTTCAGTTAACAGCCACTAATATTCAAGCTGTTCATGTGCATCTACCGGGAAGGGAAAGGTTATATGTAGTGTAGGGGATTCTCCTTTTTTATTTTTTTATTTTTTTTTTCCTTAAGGACAAATTGCAATTCAGCCTGACTTTTGTTGGTGTGCTCCTTGGAGCTGGGAAGACTGGAGGAACTGGGGGATGGGAAATAAAGGGTTGCCTTTCAACGCTCTGCAGCCCTGCAACACAACACGCCTGGCTCTTGTATGATTCTGGACACGGGGTGGAGTAGGAAGGGTGGAGTTGGGCCCGTCGTTCCTGCCGCGGCAGATGCGCAGCAACACATTGGACGCGACGAACGAAGGAGGAATCTGCGACTGCCACCAGAGGCGTTGGTTTGGAAGTAGTGCACGAGCAGTTTACCTGGGTGTTTTGCGGAGGGGGGGGTTATCTTTTGAATTTAAGAGACTGAACAGAAGTCTATTCGGTGTGGAGATGGATATAGATATATCTATCTATCTCTCACACACAAGCATACATAAATATATAGATATATATATAAAAAAAATATTGAATGAACATTTATTTATTATAAAGCCTTTCTGAAGGACCTTCTTATGGTTTCAATGTGGTATTATGTGTGTCTCTCTCATGCACAAACTCACTGTAAGATTTTTGCCATGCCTTTTCCTCCCCTTCTTCTAAATACAACTTAACCTGAGATCCAAAACCGCCACCAAAACCTTGAGGAATAGCCCATCAGAGCCCATCTCTACTTAATCTTTGTGTTTTGTCTGTTTGTTTTTTAAAGTGCTTTTTATGTACTTAAAAAAAAATATATGGGCATGACTTTTTTTTCTTCTTGCTGGTGTCTCCATCCTCCGTTGATTTGCTGGGATATTTCCACACTTGCTCTGATGCGAGGGAAGAAGGGGGCATCCTCTCTGCATAGAGGGAGAGGTTGGTGGCACAGAGGTTACATTTGAGTTTGTGCATTGTACAAAGAGGATACGTGAGCTTGCACACCATGTACTTTGTTTTTTTTCCCAAGCAGTGTGTCTGGTGGTTGGGGGGGGTGGGGGGGGTGAGGCAAATTGTTTAAATATTGCATAGAGGTAAGGGGCAAAGAGTGAATGAACTACTGAGTGAAAGAGCTCTTCTGTGTATTAGGACTCACGCACTGAAGCCTGGATGCTTTCTGTAAGTATTTAAAAACAAATTGTATTTATATTAATGTGGATATATTACTTTCCTGTTTATATATTGTAAATAGCAAGGTTTATTCTCCTGTGGTTAAAGAAAAAAAGGTATAAATAACTAAACAGTAGCGAGGCACATGCATTAAATGTATAGGCAGTGTATAACATATATACTAACACTCTGAAATCAGGAGAACTTATCTCTGTCTCTCTGGCCTTTTTGATGAAGGTGGTATAGCATATGGGTTACCTTCTTGTTGTTGGGGGTGGGGGGGGTTAATGCCAAGGTTTTCCAATGTTTGCCTTAACTTTGGAAAAGAAATGAGTAGGGCAGAAAATGTCTCCTTTTAGAAAAGTCTTGAGCACTTGTTTAGGGTGGAACAAATGCATGGTTTTAAAAGCCGTCTTGCAGCCCGGTGCACGAACATGGCCGAGTCCAATCCCTCTCTGTAGCTTTTGTGAAGCCTCTTCTGGAAGTTAACCGGGAAGTAGCTGTTTCACTGGGCAACTGAAAAAAGCAATACGAAACCTTTCTCTGAAGGGCTTGGTAAGGTTTGGAGTAACTTCCAGAGTGCCCTCTGGGTTTCAGCCCTATGAAACTCTGCTTTTCCATGGGCGCTGGTCCTGCTATCACTCCCACCATGGCACTCCATTGCAATCCCTTGTTAATGGCATCAGAAAACTGAGCTGAAAGCAGAGTTGAGTCCCAGATCTTTCACGGTGCCATTTTTTGCAAAGAAAGCAAAGCTTTACTTACTTTCCTAAGACGGACTCTCTTGCAGCAAATATAACTGGGGAGGGATGGAAGTTGAGTGGTTTTTCATTCCCCCTCCTGGTTTTTGTTTCCACTCCCCCAGGTGTGTTTCAAAGGTCTGGTTTTTCCTTAGTGGGTCCAGCAAGACTTGCAAGGTATTGCCAGTATGTGCGTGGGGGTGGTGGAGGGGGGTGCAACCATTATTTATATAACTTTTTTTAAATTAAAAAAAAAATTAGCGGGTGGAAGAATATTTTTATTGAATAGTGCATTTAGTTATGTCAGAAATATAAAATATATATATATATATATATAATATTTTTGTAAACAAGGCAAACTGAAAATGTTTGCTGTTTTATATTAGAATTTTCTATTATAATTAAAAAAAAAAAAAACCCACGCAAATAATTGTTGCACCCGCCATTTGTTATTTAACAAGCTTCTGTTCTGTGCGACTATCTATGCTGGTGCAGAGAAGTGCAAAACAAGTCCTAAACGTTACGTTTATGCGGTCTTCCAACTTCAGAAGACTTTTTTAAATTGGCAAAGCAAGCAGTGTTGAGTCTAGTTAGGTGAACGGACACAGTTGTTAAATACCACTTTTTTTATCATTTGTACCAAAACTAGGATTTGATTTGGAGAAAGATGCAAAAACTCACAATAAAGATGCCCCCATGCTTATTATTTCTTTTAATTGACCTACATGCTGGGACAGTGTTGGGTGTAATAAAGTAAAGACACATGGCACCCTCTGACTTCAGTAGCAGTTACTTTTAAAAATAAAATAATAATTAAAAAAAAGGGTTGAAATTTGGTCCATGCCAGTCATGCAACTTCTGGCGACCTCGTTAGGAGGCAGAGGATATTGTTGAGGACTTTTTGTCACCTGCTATCAAAGTTTTGCAACCTTTTCCGGTGCCCTTTTATTTGCAAAAAGATGCAGGAAAATGGCAACATCAAAGGATGTCGAAGAGACGTTTTGTGATGGAGCATTTACAAAGCAGCTCAGTTGTAAAAGCCTTTGGGTAGCTTATATTGTAATGGGTTTTAATGGTCCTGGTTTGATGTTTCAAAAGCTCCACGTCCTTCCTGTGGTCCACACCAAAGTCAGCAGTAGGGGCAACACCAGGCTAAGCATAACTTTGCTTGCCTTATTCAGCTTCATGTGGCTGCTAAGGTGAGGAAGGTCTAATTTCCCTCGGTTCAGGTATACTTAACATAAGAATGTCCTTAATGGCCAATGACACTTATAAGTTGGAGGATGTCGCCCATAGATGTGTCCTAGAGTGAAAATGGTGACGTGTGCATCCATGGGGATGACCAGATGGTCATCAGATGAGTTTTAAGCCTAGCGACTATATATATATTTTTTTTTGGGGGGGGTGGGGAGTGGATATACATCAGCCATTCAGAAGAAAAGTCTCCATACTACAAAATCACTCATTCCCAGTCACTTCACGCAAACCCTGTACAGGTGGAAAGGGGGAACACCTTTTGCATTTCTTTTTTTTTTTCCCCCTGAATGGAAGTTAAATGTCTCGATAGGAGTACAATTGAAACGTTCACCAAATTGGCAGCGTGGTGCCATTTTCTGCTAGCTCAAGCAAAGAGGGTCACATTCTGCTTTGGGGTGAGAGGAGTATGGAGGAAAACCATACATTTAACGCTGCATGTGGACGTCCAGTTGGGTTCAAGTGGAAGGGGGCACTTCTGAGCTTTGCTTCCTTTCTGCTAGAAGCAGCACCACGTTTTCCAGGGATGAATGACTCTCCCTCCCCTCTTTTTTTCGAGGTCCGTGTGGAAGGGGCTACCCGAGCTGTGAAAGCAGAGCTCCCTTCCTCACTCCCGTTGTGCATGCTGTATTGTCGTTGGGGCGCCCAGGTACTCCGGGTATGGCTCTTTGTGTAACAAGAGCACCGAAGCCTTTGGTCTCCAAGGAGCTGGGAAAATATTTAATGTGGCGTTTGCCAAGAGGTAGGAGCGGCAAGTTAGGTTACTTTGGCCTGCTGACAGCCTCACCAGCTCTTTCTGGATGAAACCCATCCAAAGTCATCTTCTCAGTGCTGGCACGTGACCCTTCATCTCCCCTCTCCCGTTTGCTCCAGTTCCCCACAGGTGTGAATGTAAAGTCTAGGATTTGTTTTGTGCACTTGGAAAAATGGCATTTCCTTTTTGAAAGGGAGGTGGGGACTGAATACTAACATATGAAGGATTAGTATTTTCTTTGTGGTTTGTTCGGTATTTTTTGGTTGGTGGTTTTTTTTTTTTGTTTTTTTTTTCCAATGTCTTATGGGAGCCTAAGTTATTTTTTCTCTACCTCATATGTACAGCTTGTAGGTATAAATCTGATTCTGAGTGACTGTTGAGAATGTATTTAAGTTATTTAACATCTTTGTATAACAAAAGCCAGAACAAATGAAACAATAAATGTATTTTAAATTATACCTGAAGTCTGCTCCCCTTTCTTTACCTGTCCTGTGTCGGGTCTGAGACCAACCTGGTAACGAGCAGCTCCCCGCAGGGGTATGAGGAAAGAGCCCAAATGCACTTTGGGAAAAGGGTAGCTTGAGGTAATGAATTATCCAGAGCAGATTTTTTTGTCCTGTTCATGCTTGCTGTATGCCACGTGCTCTCATGTAGCAGGTTGGGGGCATCCACAATGGACAGCAGCTACTCGTGCTCCTGGCTCCCCTCCTACATTCCTGCTGAAGTGAGATTACTACCCCCTGCCTCTCTTCCCTGCACGACTGGGACTTCATTCAGACATTTGGGTGGGGGTAAGAGACGCGCTCCTTAGCATTGCACTGAGGAAAGGCACCACACCTTCAAGGTCTTGCCCAAAGACTGATGGATACTTGTCGCCTGCTAATCTGATCTGATCTCCACTGCTTTTCTTGGCCTTTAATTGCTGTAGTACCAGAGGCACTGGAAAATAGAGCTGGAAGGGAGCCCGAGTAGTCCCCTAACCCAATCCCATGCTCAAGGCAGGATTATGCCTGTCTAAACAAGTGTCCAGCTAACCCATCTTTCAGCTTCCAGTGACCAGAAGAGATTTGGCAGCTGGTGTGGGTAACCTGTCCCAGCGCTTAGCCACCCTTGCAGCTCTTTCTCGTTTCCAGCCTAAACCTCCTATACGTGTTAAGCCTGTCCCTTGTGGACATGAGGGACAGTTGATAGCCACCCTCTTACAACAACCCTTTTGTGTTTGAGGGCTCATCAGAAAACTACTGCCTTTCCACTTATCCTTGTAACATGCCTGTGAGGTAAGGAAGTTATCCCCATTTTACAGATGAGAATATATGACTTGCTGTAGGGTCGCAAAAGTCTGTGACCAAGCAGAGGTTTTGACCTTAGGTCTTCAGCCTAGCATCCAAAGGACTGGCCAGTCCTTCGACCCAGTATAGTGGAGCAACTCCCAGTATAAGTTTCAAAGCCATTGAAAAGCACGGCTGGTTTCACAGGGTTGCCCCTGCAGGGTTTGAAACAATAGGAGCCTAAACCTCAGAAGGCAGGTGGACGTG
Source organism: Crocodylus siamensis (assembly GCF_052110815.1). Taxonomy (NCBI): domain Eukaryota; kingdom Metazoa; phylum Chordata; order Crocodylia; family Crocodylidae; genus Crocodylus; species Crocodylus siamensis. Next base: position 202,846,416 of record NC_143399.1, read on the forward strand.
CAAGCGGTCTTTTTATGGAAATGCATTAGTCCTCGTCTACAGGCGAAGAAGCTGTGACACCTTGGCATGGCATGTCGGTGGCGTGATGCGATGGTAAAGTTACTCAGATACAGTATCTAGCGGCGGCTCGAAATACAGGCAGGCCAAATTTAGATGGGGCGCGTGGCAGTCATCTTAAAAATTGTCATTCTCTGGACTTGTATGTTGTCCTGCCTACTCGAGTGTCTTTCTCGCAAAGGTCTTCTCCTGTTGAGTTCATTTCGGATGAGCTTTAAATAGTAAAAATCTGTCATTCAGCTGGCAAGAAACAAAGGCCTGAAACACAGGTGACTTGATATTCGAAGAGCTGGGGTGGAGGGGAGTTTCAACACCATTCCACCTGTGCGTGGTGTGTTGTTCTTTTTTCTTTCCTAAAGTTTTCTTCCAACCCTGGTTTGTGTTAATGTCTGGTGTGCAAATATGCCCCACTTTCATGAGCGGCATCAGCTAATGGAGTGCACAGCGGGTGCATTTTTGTATTGAGACTCTTCTGCCTGGGAATCGGACTAAAGAATCGGCTCCGGGAAGACTTATAGAAAGCTTGGTTGTTTGGGATATTAAAGCAAAAAAATTGGATGGCCCGAGAGAGCTACTGTAAGGAACAATCCTGTTGAGGCAGCACCTGGCTGGGGGGGTGCAAGTCCTGTTGGAGAGGGAAATTTCCCAGTGAGCACTATATGATTTACATATAGCAAGTCCATCAAAAGATCTTTGATCAGGCAAATGAGAGGGACTTTGGTTCCCCGCGCTTTCTTTTTTCTCTCTCCTTTTTTAGCCTATATGCATTTGAATTCTACCCTCCAGTTCTTCCAGGATCATGCTTTGCTTTTCTTGCAAGCCCTATTTAAGGAAATGCAATAGGAAGGAGCTGATGTGGGTTGACTTGTACCTCCTAGAAGCTCCTGGGTGCATTTTTATAATGCTAACAATGGGTATTGCTAGTGGCAGATAGTTAGCATTGAACTGGCGGCCTAGTTCAGCCCAAAAGTGTGGTGCCAAGCGCTAGGATTGCAAACAAGCCCAGAAGGACTGCCTCCCCCGAAGTGTGCTGCTTGTGTAATTGTGAGAGAAGCAACTCTTTTCCTTTCTTCCCCCCACTCCCCTCAACCCACTACCATTGATGCACTGCAGCTAACCATTGCTGTCTTGCTAAATGGGTTTCCCCACTACCTCCAGTGCTGGACTTTAATAGTTTTGTTTTTTGGGGGGTTTTTTGAGTGTGAAGAAATAATACAGCAAATTGTCTGTTGCAGAAATCTCAAAAAGCCCATGACGGGTCAATATTTTAATGCTGCAAATCCTTATTTGAAATTGTTGGGCTCATCTTGTGAACCATGCCTGTACACCCGGCAGCGCTAATGTGGCATGGCACTGTGGCACCCCTGGAAGGGTCTCACGGCACCCCAGGTTGCTATAGGTCCCTGCTTGAGAAGGTTTTCCTAGGGCACCCATTGCAGAGTTTTGAAGGAGGTGGCATTCAAAGACTTTGAATCCTCCTGTGGGCCGACTTGGTTAGGATCCTAAATAAGGGCTAGATCTGCTAAAGGTAGGCATTGAATTATGGTTGCTGCTCCTGATTGGCTCAGAATAACGTGCGTCCTATTTTTGTTACTGCATCTCTCGCATCTCAGCCTCTCTCTGCTCCACCTGTTATGCTTTGTCTATTCACTTGCAAACTCTTTGAGAACAGGGTCTATCATTTTACTCTGTACAGCACTTGGCGCAGAGGGGCCTCAGTCAGATTGGTGAGTGGTCAGCGAGGGTAACGAAAGGAACAGCCCTTCCAGCAGTTCCCGCTGTGATGCAAAGGTCCTTGGGTTTCAAGAAAGAGCTACATGTAGCCTCAGGGTCTGACTTTACCTAGGTTGTACCTGATGGCTCTGGGAGGTTCACATGCAAAGGTGAGAGGCTGATCATCATGACCTATTCAGGCAGATGCAAGGCCAGCAGAGAAGAAGCATGGCTGGTATGCAAGCCCCTTGCTGCGAGCACAGTTTTAGAGCTCTCACTCTCTCAGGCACTCATTAAATGCAAAGACAGGGCCCAACAGACGGCAGGTGATTTTTAGGAAGGGAGGAAGATCTTTGGCATGTGAGACTGAGTGATTAGAGGGCCAGGGAAGGAAAGGACAGAGTCTAGCTAAAGCCTGCAACTTTATCACACCCTACTTGATGCCAGGAGAGACGGAAGGAGGTAAGCGAGGGTTTTGACCGTGGGTCTGCCTGCGTCCTCCCGTGGAGAGGACAACTGCTAGAGGACACAAGTACAAGGGGCCGATCAAATAAACCACGAGACAAGATGCTCTCTGCAGGTCTGGGAACCTATATTACAATGAAAAATGGAGCTAAAGCTTTATGTAACTAATGCAATACTGATTCGTATAGCATAAGAATAAATACAGTGGAAAGGGACCTCAGGAGGTCATCTGGACTTAACCCCCTGCTCAAGGCAGGATCTTCTGTGTCTGCACCCGATCAGCCAAGTGTTAATGCAGTCTACCCACATCAGCTTCCAAGGAGGGACACCGTAATCTCCCTAGCTCCTTGAATCTCATATAGTGAGAAACTTCCTAATGTCCAAGCTAAATTGCTCATGTTATCATTTCAGGATATTGTTTCTTGTCCTCTATCCCCTTTGCCCATAGAAAATAGTCTCTCAGCACCTGTGGGGGATTGGAAGGCTGTTATCAAATTCCCCTCAAGCTTCTAGTCTTTATGTTGTTGTTTTTTTTTTTTTATTCTTTATAAGTATTTATTCTTTAAATTTATATTTCCTCCCCCAAGTGAAACACTATTTCTCCCTGCTACACCCAGGTCTTGCAGCGGTCTTGGTTTGCTTCCTCAAAAGTGTGCTATACAGTAATAAGCATGCAACTGGGTCTTGGGGGGTTTGCCTCTGTCCCCTCAACTCACAAGTAGGACTTTGTTTCCCTCTGGCTGGCCCACATAGACATTTTTATGTCACTTATTGGTGCTTTTCTTGCAGTTGTACATTTAGCTTCAATAATAAAAGTCCATCCTTTAAGACTCAGAGGTCAGGGGTTCAATCACTGCTATGCTACCAACGCTGGACAGTACAGGTATTGAAGCCATGACTTTCCTACATCCCCCTTAGAGTTTGCCCTGCATGTGCAAGCTCCCTGTTCAAAGCACACCAGTACAAAATAGGTAGGGACATGTCCGTGCACACAGAGGGAAAGCAGCTTGCCTAGAGCTTAGTGCACCTGCCTGGGCAATGGGACCTGTGTGTTTGCGTTCTCGTAGGCAGAGGAGACCTGAAGAGCTTGGGTATCCTATTTCTTACTGAGGGCTCCAGCTGTTAGGCTAAGGTGCAATATGCTGGCTAGCACAGCCCCCCATGTTTCAGAGGAGAAGTCATGTTTGTGAGAAGAAATCTAGGTGGAAGGGTCTTTTCAAGGCCAGCATCCATTGAGTCAAAGTGCTCAACGGGTTTGACTGCTGATGAATTGGGCTTGATATGGCTCATCTTTTATGACTTGTTGACTTCCAGTTCTTCCCAAATCCCTTGCAGGCACCGAGGTGACAATTTGGGTACGGTAGACCCACAAAACCCTCTCCCACAGCTGCTGCGGCATCTGCATTTCCACCAGTGAAATCCCCACCTCGTTTTCTGCCCTCCAAGGCCGTGACACTGCTGAGCAGCTCAGGCCTGAGGCCGCAGCAGGGTGTTCAGATGAGACGGCCCCTAGCCTATTTTGCATGTGGGACCTTCTCTGGGAGATATCCTCAAACAAGACCTGGCGTGCTCGTGAAGCCCACTTATACCCCGTCATAAGCTAAGAGAGAAAGTGGGGCATTGAGGTTCAAAACCCTCCTCGGTCTGTTCCTGGAGCACCAAGTCTCCCACATTTTAGATGAGTCTTCATAAAGCAGTCATGGCTGTCTTCATCACATCAGGGTTTTCTTTCCTTTTTGGAAGAAAGGGCTGTAACACCAACCAAGCCATGCACGATGCTTTCTTCTCTCGGTTTTAACATTTCAGTTGTGAGGAAAGCCAGAGAGCCATGCAGGCAATATGTCCCTGAGGGTCAGGGCTTGGGCACTGCTGGTTTATGATGGCAGACCAGTATGTGTGGATGTGACGGGGACCCCTAGAACAACTGGGACCCTGGAGAGAGTCAGTCTCCTGCCAAGACTGCTGGATCAAGGGACTGGTGAGGAGAGTAAGGACCCGAGGGGCTCATCTGACTCTGGGGATGCCTGTAGAGGACAGAAATGGGAAAAAAAGTAAAGCTCTGTAAGGCTAGGACCATCTTTTTTTATCCCTTGCTTGTACAGCACCAAGCACCGGGGGAATCTGGTCCATCTCTGGGGTTCCTGGGGGGGGGCTACAAGCAATAAATTGTGAGGGGCAGCCAACCCGCTGAAGGCATCGTGGCAGAACCATTAAGGCATCTTCCTAGGGCAGCAGCGTGCCTTCAGGCCACGCTGACTATCCCACTTGTAAATGGGAGCTGGGGCATCAGAGGTGGCTTGGTACAACGCTATCCACATCGCTCCCTCGGCCTGCAGTTGACTGTAGAAACCGGGGTGCCTGGACCCCAAGGGGCAGTTCACTTCAACGGGAGCACTGACTTGATTTGAGGGGGCCAAATGAATCAAGGCAAGGGCAGTCAGGGAGCAAGACAGTGCGGCTCGTGCATCTGAGCATGTCCAGCCAAAGGCAGGTCCTCTTGGGACTGCCTGGCTTGTGATGCCGGACACGGGAAGCCAGGCAGCTCCCCGGGGCTCACTCACCAAACCTGCCACCTGCCTCCCCATCTTCCTCTGCTTCCCAGCTGACCCTATGTTACACTTCCTGCCCGTGGGGAAATGAGAAATCCCAGGCTGAAACCTCACAGCCAGCCTCCGCCAGACCCTTAAAGAGCTGCTAATGTGAGTCGTAAAGCCGCAGTAGCGTAGGATCCAGCAGCGTTTTGACAGCTGTTCCCGCAGAGGAAGTGGGCGAAGCTAGAACACACATATTGTAAAAATTTGGGATTAAAAAAGAAAAAATACAGAAAATTTGAGCGAGAAAATCTGTTGCTGTCAAATAAGTAGATAAACAAAGCCCTGCCCGTTCCCTCTGCCTATCTTAGCCCCAAGGCCTAAGTGGGACTGTATGTGAAAAGGATCATCTAAGAGCAATGTAGAGCCCAGTGTGACGAGGAAAGGCGTCTTATGAAAAAATGATGCCCGTGCGTTGGTCTGTCAGTGGCTTTTAGCTATGCAGACCTCTAGGAAGCAAAAGCCTTGCCGGCAGGGTGAATGTGCTACGCCGGGCAGCGATGACTGCAAGCAGCCTGTCCCCCTGAACTGGAAGTGTTTGCGCAGTGCAATGCGGTCCAGTTAATTAGTACAAGGGGTTCCTCATTGGCCCTGTTGCTTGGTGGGGCTAATTAGCAGGCCGGTAATAAGCTGGGGTGTATTGGTCCCTTTTTAAGCAAGGGGACAGTGCCTTGGATGCCAGTGTGGCCCTGGGTAGCTGAATGGACAGAAGGGTTGCTTGGGGCCTGGCACCAAAATGACAGAATCACAGTGAGGTTCGGATACTCTCGCGTGTATGGCTCCCAACCCATCCAGGTGTGTTTGGAGATTCCCCAGCTGAGGTTAGGGCCAGCTGGGCTCGGTGTTGAGCATGCATGTAGGTAAGAAGCAGATCCTAGCACTGCAGACCAGGCAAAAATGGACAAAGGTGAAACAGGCCCAGGGAAGGAAAAGGACTTAGTATTTTCTATTGTGCCATTGGTGCATGTGACTTTTAGACCTCAAAGAACGTTCTTTCCATGAAAGCAGAAAGAGGTAGGGATAGGGTATCTGAATGGCCCAACTCTGGGTGATGCCCCGTGGTCTCTCTTTCTCAAGCTTGCTCTGGAAGGAGAATGAGGGTTGAATAAGCTGTGAATCCTGGAAAGATGGTTAAGGAGGCACTGGCTAGACAGAAACGCTCTATGCGGAGGAAGGAAAGCAATGCATCGGTTGTTCTTGGCATCCGTCTCATTTCCAAGAGGGTGAAAACTGTTGCGTTGCTGTGGTTTTACATCTCGGTGTGACAAGAGAGCACGCGCGAGGGTTTGTTGTTTGGGAGTTTTGTGGAACTTAGTGATTTTTTACAAAGGGACCTTTTGACTTGTCTAGAGCTTTGCCCACAGGAATCAGGATGTTGTGTTTTCTCACAGTGGATCAGAGGTTTTTTCCTCCCTTCTGTGGAAAAAAATAGGCTTTTGGTGAAAATGATCCCATCTACCCCAGACCCCTACTGAAAATTATCACCTCTACCCCAGATCCTTACTTGACCATCGCCGGGCCTCCGTTTTACATCTCCCCCTCACCATGATAGAGATGTCTTTCTGAGAATGAAGACGTCTTTCTCCTCCCTAAATCAGCCTGGAGCACCTTGGGTATCATTACTGCTGACACTACAATGAGGAAACAACTAAAAAGTGGTGCTTACCCCTAACGACCTTCCAGTTTATGTGGAAAAAGATAACAAGCGTGACAAGCTTCAGCTAGCAAGTCTTCTGTTCAAGCAAGAATCCAGTCAAATGCTGCTTAGTTCGTTAGGCTTAGTTAGTTAATGCTGTGTCTATATGGCTTCTTTTCAAGCATTTTGGTTGGTTATAGAGCTCAGGGGAGCTTGCATGACTTTTAGTTGATGCAAGGAAGGCATGCATTGGGTAAAACCTTGTGCAAAGCTTCTGCTCACCTTGCCCTCTCTGCAGTCCCTGACTGCCCAGTGCTAGTAGATGGAGGGCAGGAAAATACAGCAAGCGGCCATGAAGTTTCCGGGGGGTAGAGGCTGGGTTAGGGCAATATCTGCATTTTTCTCCCATATTTGCCAATGGGTTTTGGGCACACACTATATGGCTTGGGCAGTTTGTGGAAGACATGGACTTCCAGCCAGAGGGAACCTTTTACATAGATTTGCAGATTTATATGCCCTTGTTTTCTTTTCAGAGCTGCATCAGTGTTTTGAACCAGTGCTTTGACTAGATGCCATTGCGAAGGTGCTTCCAGTTGCTTCAACAGGGAACAGCCTGCAAAGATCTCCTTCTACGAGGCTGGAAGTGTCTCGTCCAGGTATCCTGGGGGCCCAGACTGAATCCCTCCCGAATCTATTAACCAGATCTGTTTTTTGAGGGTTGAGTGAGAATCTCCAATAGAGTCAAGAATGGCCTCAGGAGAGCACTGTCGTGAACTGGGGGCATCAGCCCCTGTATTTGATACCTGCTGAAACCCAAACCTTTTGGATCCAAATATTGAGCCCTCCATGCCTTGGCTTTAGGCACCCCCAGTAGCACAACTCCATCAAGATGTGCAATCTTATCTGCCAGATAACTTTAAGTGCTAAGGGACCATCCAAATTTACCTGGCAGTTCTGCAGTTGAAGTACCTCATGCTTCAGTGCACTTGTGTTGCCGGCTTGAATCAGGAGCTTAGAGGCTCGTGGTAGCTTAAATAAACCTTTTGGTTTCGATTTTATTTTGCAAAAGATTCATCTTGAATTCCGGGGATTTGTGTAGACTGCTCCTTATTTTATCGAAACTCATTCTCTCTGGTCCAATGTAGCTCGTCAGTGCACAGAGAAAAATAAAATGGGTCCATTTTGCTCCGTTGACTTGAGACAGAAGTGGTGCCTCCCAAAAAGACAAGCTGAGAGCCTGCCCCATTTCCCAGTAAAGTGTATGGAAAGACTTCTGTTAACGTCAGTGGGACTTGATGCAGTGTCCAGGTAGTTATTGTGCTGTCATCATTTCCTGGATGCCTGGCCTTTTAAATGGCAGAGCTGGGAATTGGACTTTCATCTCCTGGGGTCCAACATGGGGCCTGGTCCATCATCGCATCCTGCTTCTGTGCTGGAGGGAGGGACCAGAGGAGAAGGACAGAACCAGTATCCTACATCCCGCCATGACCTTTTTTCATTGACAGACCCCCTAAAAAAATGTGAATGGAGGTACGGACCCCTTTGAACTGTAAGTGTAAGTGTTCCCATACTTTTAATTGATCATAATCATCTTTCATTGACCTCTTAGACGTAGTCTCTGGACCCCCGAGGGGTCTTCAGACCACAGGTTGAAAACCACTGATCTAAGGAACTGCTTATGAAGATTTGGGGAACTGGCAAATTTGTTTTCTCCTTCTTAGAAAAAGTTTTGTTTTTCTTTCTTTTTTTCTTAACAGCAGCTTTCATTTTATTTTAACATTTAGGTCCCTTTGAGATGGCAGTCTTTCCTTGGAAAGGTTATAATCCACGTACAATTCAAAAGGCTATTCGCTGGGAGAGACAGCTCAAGCAATAGTACTGTTACAATTTTGTTTGTGCTTTTGACAGTTGGTTTCCTGCTACTGACAGTGGGCTGTGCAATCCGAGGCTTTGTAAGTAAAAAGACATTAATACACGAGGTTAAAGTTATATATATTGTAAATGAAGCAGAGAAAAATTGCTCCCCATAGGTAAGGAAAGCTAACTTTTATTGTTATTTCTATGTACTTGATTTGTTATTTCAAATAACAGAATTATTGCAAACTGGGATCTTGACAGGACAGCCACTCCATCCTCCTGCCCCATGGCAGGTCAAACCTGCCATATGCTCATCACCTTTATAAAACACAAGTTGAGGGCAGCTTAGGAAAGCAGCATTTCCATTTCTTCCCCTGGTCTTGGAGCTTTTCCCTCAGAAGACCAGCTCGATGTCTTTTTGCATCTCATCCCCTCTTGATTGGTGGATCAGAGTCTGGACATGTCTACATGTTCATTAATGCGCCTTAGATACTGCACATTTAATTTACTACTTCCTTAATTTTGGACTAACTAAATGCGCAGTACCTAAAGTTACCGTACAGTAGCGCCAGCGCACGGTTAATTAGTGCTGCTTTCTGTGCATTAGCCTGATAACACTGCGCAGTAGGCTATTAGCAGGGTTTGTGCTGTGACCCTCTACTGTGCACTGTTATTGGGCCAATATGCAGTAAGAGTCTCATGTAGATGTGCCACAGTGTAGATCCAGGCACCACTCCAGGAAGCAGCAGGTTTAATACCAGAAGAAGACATAGAAGCTGTTAGGGTGACCAGCCCCAAGCATCCAAAAACTGTGAGTTGGGCTTCAAGAATCGCGAAATGCGATTTAAGACTCGCGAGGATTTTCTTTCTTTTTTTTTTAGTAATACAATTTTTGTTCTTTTTGTCTGACTTCTGGCTTCTGATCCTGGAGGGGCTCTCACTTCATATCTTCATGTTTTCTCTGTAGCCATGAGCGCTTGGGCCTTTAGGAGTGGAAGCTGAGATGCTTATGAACATCCCTGATTTCTACAGCTGTTGCTTTATGACTGGCCCCAAATATCACGAGCTAGTGCAGTCGGAAGAGCTGGCCGCACTGCAGATGCAATTCCCTTCCTGCTGGCAGGACTATACAAAGCAGTTTAATGTTTTCCCCAAGCAGGAGAAAGACGCATTTTCTTGAGCTTCCTCCTAAGCTCTTTCCCTTAATAAGCTGTCTACTGGGGGACACTTTTCAAGCTCTGCTACAAAACCAGCAGCAGAGCTGAGAATCACTGGCTTGCAGGAGATGTAATGCTGATGCGCCAGCATTTATGGATATTTACCATTTATACTCGGTTCAAAGACTATCTTATTAAACATCCTTCCCTCTCACAGATGATCTGGGCTCTTTTAGTCAGCCGGGCCATTTGCAAGCTCTGAACTGGGGCTGTTCTAGACGGTGGCTTTCTGGGATTATATGTTCACTGTCTGTCCTGGGGTGCCAGGTCACACTTGCATATTCACGACGGTGTTTTTCATTGCAACTACACCGAAGACCCCTGAGTTGGGGTCTCATAGTGTTAAGAGTTGCCCAAATATATCCGAAGAGCTTTGGAGTCGTGTTTCATTAAGTGCCAGCCTTGGTAATGCATCATCAGCCCATCAGGCCAAGGTCCTTCCACCTCATGCATCATGGAGACATAGGAATGGATTAAATCCATGGCTCTTCTAGTTGAGGATCCCAACTCTGCTCCATTCCTTTTGCCTTGTGATCTTTGAGCAATGCTGAGGTCATGTTTGTAAGATTTTCTCTTCACCTCTGAGGTTCAAGTGCTCACCTTGTCTCCTTGCTGCTTCAAGCAAATACCAAATATTGAGACTCACGGTGGGACTGGGAGAATTAAGCAATGCTGAGACCTGGTGCTCTGGTTCGGGCTTGTTTGTGGTAAATAATCCCAAAGTCATTGATGGAGGCTGGCTGCAACCTTTTGCCTGCTCTCCCGGTACAAGCAGTGCTAAGAGAAGAGCGATGCTTTGTTTCAGGTACAATCTGACAGTAAGTCCTATTGGAGTGCCCAGATGGTGCAGACCTTGTTTTGGTCTTAAGCCTACATCGATACAGATGCAATCTCTTCTTTACACCCGGCAGTCTATCTCCTGTTCCTTAGTATTGCCTCGACAAGGGCTGGGGGACCGCTGGCCAAAGGACACAGGTATCCACCAACTGAAGTTGTGAAGAGTAGGGTTGTCTCTTGGTCACTCTTTTATTCCCATCTGCATTCAAGGTGAACAGGATTTGTGGCAAATGTACCCCCCATGCTCGAGCTGTGGACTGGGGGGCTTGTAAGGAAGATAGAAATGGTGAATAGGTGCTGCAAAGATGAGACCTGCCCCGCTTTTGACACGCAAGGGAGAGAAGGTCAAGGCAAGGAAATCCATGCCTACTGGCACCAGTCAAAAAATGGAATACCACTGAAAGAGATGAGAAGACACTGAGCTTTCGGAGAGGATGGGTTTGTTCATCTTTGTTTCATTTTATGCTGAATACTGAGAAACAGAGTAAAATGGAGGCAACATAGAGATTTTGGCACTAACCTGCAAAGCTGCTCTCATACTATGCCTTTATCCCATTTTGAAGTGGCAGCATGAGTCGGCGTTAAACTGAATGCCACCGTTTACACCTCTTGGAGCTACTGTTTTAGGTACTTTGCAAATTTATGGATGCCAGCTTGGGTCTGCCATGTTAGGAGCAGAGTTTAAAAATTTCAAAAGCACCTCAATGACTCAGAAGATCATGGGAGCTTAGATGCTTGTAAAAATGTGCATGCAGTATTTTTGCTTCGTCGGTTTAACAAGCTTTGAGAGCCTGACCTGGCATAACTCCGGAAACGAGGGCTCTAGCTTAGCTCCCAGCATCTTTCCAAAGGCCCTGGGGAAACTGTTCACAAAACGGAAACAAAATCAACCAGGGTGAGGTTAGATGGCATAGATTGCGTGTAAATAATGTTAATGGGCTGGAGAGATGTATAATATCAATCGTATGTTTGCCTCCTTTCCACAGTGATTTGAGAGGAATGGTTTAAACAAGTCTCTAGAAAAGCTGTCCCCCTAAGACGTACCAAGGGATTGTTCACAAATGGTAGCAGGGCGCAGATCAGCGTTCATGGGAATGCCTTGCCATGCCAGTAATAAAGGTCACCCAGGTACAAGCTGCGGTGCATATATACCTGTTCCCCTTCCACGTCAGCCATACCCAGTGGGAAACCATGCCCAGTCCATCCAAGAAGCCCTTTTCACCGCTCCCCCCACCGCCTCTGCATTTGCACTCAGCCTTGGGGCATTTTTTGTTTTTTTATTCATTCGCCCAGCCGTGCCATCTAGCCTCGAACTGGTTTATTTCTTTTCCATACCGTAGGCTCTCTTCACAGGTCCGTTGGAAAGACTTTGGGAGCTAGCACGGAGGTAGGGTAGGTAATAAAACACACATCACCGAACGCTGTGCAAACACGTTATGTCATGCTGTTTAGTAAATCTGTTTTCTTTCCCCTGGCTGTGGAAAGAACCTGTCCTTTATGGAAGCTGGAAAGTCTAACGCTTGCTTTTTCCCCCCTCATTGATGTTTCAGTGTTGTTGGTCTTCCTTCGCCTCGCTGCCTTGCTAGGAGCCTACCCTATTTTTAACTTCTTTTTTTTTTTAATTGTTGTTCAGTCGCTTTCAAGGATCAGCATCTCTGCGAGCGGTCGTTCACCGCAGAAAACCTCCTCTTCCTTAGCACCAGAAAGACGCTGAGGACTGCTAACAAGAGCTTTATTTTCATTGGCATCTTCCTGAGCTGGAACCACCCAGTCTTTCCATGGAGAGTGCTTATTAATCAATAGTAAATGGCTGACGGTGCAAGCAACTGCTCTGGGCAGAGCGCTTATTAATCAATGCTGGAACGTGTAACCTGCAGAGGATGTGCAGGGAGCCCCATAAGATGGGGGCCGATGAAATAGCAGGGGAATGGGATCTCACAGCTTGTACCTGGTATGTACACGGCAGGGGGCACGCCAAAGGCCAGAGGTACGTGTATTTTATGGGTGAAATGCAAAACGCACATGTCCCTGCGCTGATATCTGTCTCACTTGGGGACTGATTCAAATCCTACCGAAGTCAGCAGAAAATGAGTACTGTTGACTGGAATGGACTTTGCCTCTGAACTAGCAAATTACTGCTAGCACATACTTGAAGCCCTCGAGAAGCCTGAGTTATGTCTTGCCTACTTTCACGCTTAAAGGTATGGAGCACATTAAACTGCTTTGCTAGGCTGGATAAGGACCATATAAAACCCATCAATATGATTAAACGACACAGAATACAAGATTTAAACCCAAAGAAAATGACAGGAATAAGTTGTATGTGAGAAGCATGGAAGTCATCAGTTAAAATGGACGCAACCTTTTGCTTTGAAGCTCTCTCCGTGGCATCTTAGTCGTTTTCCTCAAAGAAATACATTTCTGGCTATAGGAAGAGTTGGCTCGTTTTAGTCTACGGAGACCTATAAAAGCGAGAGACGTTCTAACCTGAATATTGCAAAATGCTCACTAGTTCTGTTGATAAATCGTATAGCACATGTTGGTTTTTTTTAGTTGGAAAATGCTGGCTTATTCACCACGACATTTTTGCAGAAACATGTTTAGGTTGGATATTGGGAAAAACTGTCTCACTGGAAGGTTAGGTAGAGAGATGGTGGAATCTCCATCCTTGAAGGATTTTAAGGTTTTTAAGGCCCAGGTCGATAAAGCCTTGTCTGGGATGATGTAGTTGGGGCTGGTCCTGCTTTAAGCAGGGGGTTAGACTAGATGTGACCACCTAGGATCCCTTTCAGCCCTCGTTTTCTATGACTCTGTGTTGATTTTGGTGAAATTTTGAGGAGAAAATGGACTGGAGGTTTTCTGATTCAAAATGACTTTTTGAGTCAATTTTTTAAATCCCCTGGTACGGTCCTGCCTTGAGCAGGGGCTTGGGCTAGATGACCTTATGAGGTCCCTTCCAGCCCTAGGTCTATGATCCTATAACACATAATATATTTTATGTGTAGTATAAAAAAAGTCTAAATCTGAATGAAACATTTTGCTATGATGGGAAGAAAGCATTTCAGTTGACCCAAAATGATTTTTTTTCCCCTCTTAGAATTTTATTTTGTAGGAAGTAAACTGATTTTTTTTCCAAATCTTTGTTAGCCTTCAGAATGAAAAAAAAAAAGAAGAGAAAGCACAGATTTTCCCAAATTTCCCACAAGGTGGACAATTGACTTCCTGCCCAACTTTAGTAGTTACATGTAACGGGCAGACAAGGATCTTTGATGTGACAGCTTTTATTAGACCAACTGAGTAGTTGGGAAAAAAGTTCTTAGCAAGCTTTTGGGCACAGTCACCCTTCACCAGGCAATGGGAGTCTCCACTGGTCTGAAACTTAGTCCTTAGACCGACATGGCTACAACCAAAAACCGAGCTACATGTAACATGCACTTTTTACTGCTTTTTAATTAATTTAATTTAATTTCGTAAAAGACCATGGAACAGATTTTAGAATAGATTTTCCAGGGAAGTGGTAGAGTCCCGTTGCTGAAGACATTTAAAAATTAATTTTACAAAGCCCCGGAGAATATATTCCCAAGGGGGATTTGGTATTGGCAAGCAAAGGGGCTAGTTGATATGAAAGGTCTTTTCTGCTTCCGTGAAAGGAGGACAAAGTGTTTATTTTGGTTTCAGGGTTTAGTAGGTTTGGAGATATTTCAAGCTACTGGAGGCTCCAAAACCAAACTGTTCAGCCCCGAGCATCCTTGATTTTTGGAAGGCCGAGGCTAGTCTGGAGGGAAGAACAAACTCCGTGAACTACACAAAACCCTTCTCACGTTACGTTCTGACTCTAGGCCAAGACGCACTGTTTGAGCTGAAGACTGGGTCTTTTATTTGAGTGCTTTTCCCTCCTTGCCCTGTTATCGAATCCGGGCTGCCTACTGACTCCCTTGAGCAGTGGGCCAGATTGTCCTTGGTGCTGATGCAAAGAGAAATAGGATTCCTCGAGTAACCTGAATTGTATGGTGGTTTGCTTGCTTTCTGATGGCTTTTGTGGAGATCCCGGTCTCTCGGACATTCAGGCTTTCCTTCTCTTCTCTGTTTGCATTGGCTGTTGCCATTTCCCCCCGGTGCTCTCCAAGCAGCTTCTTCTGAATACGAAGATTTTGCTCTCTTACTTTTCCAACTGCATGTCAGGAAGCCAGCATCCTTGGAAATGTCGACTCAAAGGGGAAACAGGTGATGGGAAGTATCCATGAGTAAGGCTGGAGCGGTGGCCATAGAAATGTCAGCATTGAGGTGGTACACGGAAACGTAAATGGACCAGAGCATGAAATGACCTTGCTTGTCCTTTCTGCCCTTCGCTGCCTCCTTCCCCTATGGGTGACTGCTTCCCGGGTGGGCTGCATGTCTTGGATGGAGAGTCACCTCCTGCTCTCTCAGCCCATGAGACCCAGGGACGTGCCCACCAAGAGGACTAGCAGAGCAGATAAACCTCGGGAAATCTCTGAATCCAAGTGTGAGTCATCATCGGACTTGATTTGAAAGGACAGCTGCACTAACATTGCCTAAGATGCCTATTAAAAATATTGGCAGGCTGGGAAAGATCACTCATTATTTGATCATCCATTCTGGAAAACAGCAAAACTATCCGGATGTGGGGTAGTAAGGCATAACCAGGGTGAGCCTGCACCTGTGTGAATCTCTGCTCTCACAATGGCCTGGGGGAGTTATCGAAGCAGCTTCATTTGCTCGGGTAACCTTTGCTGTTGCAACCCATCCGCCATGGGGCCATAATGTCCCCCAGAGCAGCCCTTGAGTGTGGCTAGGAGCTGCCTCCTGTGCGGTTGCAGGGGTGGCTCATGACCCTTCCCCTCACCGTGCTCAGAGGAAGGGCTGTAGAGGGCTGTTTGCTGGAGGTGCAGGGGTGAGGCAGGGACCTGCTTCCAGGCTCCCAGGACTTGAATGAGCCCCAGGTCAGAAGCTTTGCTGGGGTGAATGTGCTTTCACTGCTAAATACGATTCCTTGAGGGAAATGCCTTGCTGGTTTTGGTTCCCACGGTGTGATTCAGCTCAGCCCGTCACTCTGACAGCTCCTCTCCGAGCAGGGACGTGACACTGTAGAGCCCATTAGCAGCTGCCATCGGCCCGTTCACACCAGTGTCACTCTGGATCCCAGCACGGGTCTCAGCACAGGGGGCAGGGTGGAAACCATGTGCCCCCTGGGCCACCTCGGGCGTAGTTATCCCCTCTCCCCACTCTTTCATTCTGCTGTCGTCATTAAAATGGGGTGAACATTTGCCATGAAACATTTTCCTTGTGGAAAGTGTCTTTTGAACCAGAATGAAATGGTGTGTGAAAAAGAAAAAAAAGAGTTCATTTTGGTTGAAATGTATTTTTGTGTAATATTGTTTTAACATATGTAAGAAATAGTTTGTGTAGTTTCCATGGTGGACACACTTCTGTTCTTTTTTCTGCCCACAACTTTTTCTAATGAAAAAAGGCAGGAAGAGAGAAGTAACATGCTGGTTTTTTCCTCCCCGCATCAAAACAACAACTTTTTTTGGCTGAAAAAATTCAATGGAAAATTTTGAACAAAGTAGGGGAAAAAAAGCCAGCCAGCCTACCTGCCTGCCTGCCTTCCTTCCAAAACTGTTTGTCCCTCATGTAATAATTCAAGTCTCCTATAAATCATTATATCAGTAGGTCATGTGGATTCAATTCTGTCCTGCACCTTCTCAGATGAGGCTGTGCGAAACAGCACCGTTTCATTTTGACTTCCATTTTGCCATTTGGCTAGGACAGTGCTTCGTTTCGAGTTTTGTTTCTTTTCGAAGCACTGTTCCATTTGGGTTCGTAGAAACCGTATCGTTGTTTCGCTGCTGTTCTGACGTTTCGCCCATAGGCTTATAATGTGCAAGCACAAAACTGCCCGTAACTTTGTCATTTTTTGGCAGATTTGGGTGAAAGCAGCAAAGATGGGACCCCCTTCTGAGGGCATGTTGCCTGCCAAGTTTCAAGGGGATAGGTACAGGGGCTTCTGGGAAACTGCCCCTCAAGCTGCTGATGAGCAAAACTCATGACACCGGTGACTTGCGTGTGTGTGTGTGTGTGTGTGTGTGTGTGTGCGTGTGCGCGTGTGCATGTGCATGTGTGTGTGTTAAGGCATAGCAGAGTGAAATCTGTGGGGATGGTAGCCCTTGCTGAGGCCAAGAAGCCTACCAGCTTTCAAGGACATAAGTGCAGGGGTTTGTGGGAAATTGCACCTCAGGCTGCTGACAAGCAAAACTTGTGGTGTGTGTGTGTGTGTGTACACACGTGTATGTGTTAAGGTGCATCCTCACTGGTGCTGGGGCCTCTACACAACACAGCAACGTGCCCCAATGTGGTCTCCTCCTCCCCTACAGCCTCTGTCCCATCCACCACTTGAAATGGCAAGAGGTATAGAATAAGGTAGTGAGTGAGCACTAGCACAGTAGCACCGGCAGTCAAACTGTCACAGAGCCTTTCTTCCCTTTCCTGCAGGAGCTTCTTCTCCGGCGTGTGTTAAGGCATGCACTCACCGTGTCCTTTCCCCCTTTCCCCCCTCTCTTCTCTCCTTGCTTTCTGTTTTCCCTGCAAGCAAGCCCAGCTTCAGCTTTGAAACTGAAAACGTTTCAAAACTTTTGAAATGTTTTGACTGCCCTTGTTTCATTTCAAGGCTGTTTCCAAGCCCTTCGTTTCATTTCAGTTTCGCTGTTTCGAGCTCAGAACGAGTTGAAACAGCATTGAAATAAGGTGGCTGGTGAAATTTCGCACAGCCCTATCAGATGCAGCAGGGTGTGTATTTGAGTGAGTGGCACAATAGCTGCTATAAGTTATAGTGATTCATAGGAGAAAAGCTGGATAGGAAGTAGTTTTTTCCTCCTGCAAAAGCTTTTGAGATTAAAAAAAAATCCCATTGTGCCTCTGCGCTGGCCATCCATCCATTCATCCATCCAGGGAGAGTCATACAGCCAATGGCACTTGCCAAAGACGAGGGCAATGCAGACATGGTCTCTCCTACCCTCTGTGATCAGATAATGCACCTTGCACCTGAGGAACCGTCCCTGATGGAGGCTTCACCGAAAGCAATAAGTTTCGGTAGAACTTTTGGTTTCAGCCCATCAGCGTTTTCCAGTGGAAAAAGAAA
Source organism: Crocodylus siamensis (assembly GCF_052110815.1). NCBI lineage: Eukaryota > Metazoa > Chordata > Crocodylia > Crocodylidae > Crocodylus > Crocodylus siamensis. The sequence goes on from NC_143399.1 coordinate 202,863,945, forward strand.
ATAGCAGTGTTGAAAAATCCCCTGCCATTTCAAGCAGGCAGGGCTGCTGATTTGTAGCCCCCTCCCCATCTGCGTGAATGGCTTGTGCAGCAGCCCACGGTGCGTGTATTCAGCTCATGTCACCACCTCTACCCCAGACATGCTCCCCGGAAATGCCTACATGGCTTCTGTGCCAGAGGATTTCTCCTTTATGGCCCTTTCACACTGCCAGGGTGGTGGAAAAGAGGACATGGGACATATGCTGGCTATGTCTTGATTCTACATCTCCACCTTTTGATCTCTCATAAGAGCATCAGTTCACTCTTCCATAACATCTTCAAGGGCGCATCAGAGAATCACTAAGAGAAACACTGGAAGGGATTTCCAGCGATTATTCAGTGCAACTCCAGGCCCAAGTGGGGATCATTTATAGATGGTTGAAGCCTCACAAGAGCCATGGGAGGCAATACGTTATTATCTGACACAACACGGTGAGGGAAACTGAGGCACGGGCCTGATACTGTTGGGGCCGAGAACTCTGCATTCCCATGGTATTTGAGAGTACTTAACCGTCCTCTGGAGTTGCTTAGTCCCACTTATAATTGCTTTTCCAAATCAGCTGCCATTGAGAAAAATGAAGACTCTTTCTCTCTCTTTTCTCTGTGGGGATGTGAGTGAATTAGCTGGAGTTGCATGAGAGAACCTCATTTTTTTTTTCTACGTTATGTGCTGTAAGCCCCAAGCCCTTTCTTCCCTGCTTTTTGCCCAGTTGACGTTCAGAGCTGTGCTACTCCACAATTGCAATATATTTTCCCATCGTGCTCCAGCTGAAAATCAGCCAGTGAAGGTTATTAGATACCATACATAAAGCGTGTGGCACCCTGACCTTTTCTGAGGGAATCCAGTGTAAGAGTATCCCCTAACCAGCCTGAGCCCACCCAGTGAGAGGCAGGCCAGTGGCTTGACAAAATCCAGATTTTCAAGCTTGGAGACTGTCCCTTTTAATGGATTAAACATCTCTGTATTTCACGGTTGCCTCTGAAGAAAGAGAATTGTGAAAAGCAGCACATTTCAAACAGTTGGTGTTTTGATCCTTTGAATTGGAGTCATTTTTCTTCCCTGCCCACCCCCCCAGCCTTTGTGTATATTAAGAAGTAAATTTGGCCTCCATGATGCTTCTTTGGCTGAACATGATTCGGCCGTGCTGGCAATCCCGTCGAGATAATCATAATAATCGTGTCCTTTTCATCCATTACATCGGTCCCTATCTTGTGTGTTACATATATGTTTTTTTAACGGTTTGGCCCTAACATCACTGGCATACTTCAGCCCAGCGCAATATCAGGACTCGTGTCAGGAATAAAACAGCATTGTTAGTTCCTGCTTTCATCCACAGCCAAACACCTGCAGCTCTCCACAGCCCCCCCCCCCCCCAAAAAAAGCTTGCTGCATAGAAACGCTGTGTTTTGCTGGCCTCCTTTCCTGATGCTACGTCATTAGTGGAAAGCGGTTCATTAAGGGGAATGGCTCGTGATACAGGCTCCAGAAGGATAGGGTAGGATAGGGGCAGAGAGGACGAGATCCTCAATTGATGTATGTAAATCATCATAGCTTCTTTGAGGTCAACAGAACTTGTCCGATTTACTCCAGCTGAAAAATTTGGCTCCAAACCTTAAGCCAAAGGCTCCCACATGGTAGGCTTGATTGTGTTATAATTAGTGATGCTCTTCGTCACGATATCTCTGACCCCTGAATGTAGTTATGTCCCGAGACTCACTTGGCTAACGTTATTCAGTGTAGCAGATGGAAATGCAAAATAGATGCAAGTAAAAGGAATCCCAAACACAGCAGAAAGGTTTAGCTGGGAGTGGCAAGAATAAGGACTGGACTTCGTGGTTAAAGCTCAGTGCTGGGAGTCAGGCACCTTAGTCATAGGTCACATACCTACTCCTATCACAGACTCGCTTTCCTACCTGTGATACAGTCTAATTTTTTCAAACCTGTTTCCTCCTTTCCACATCCCAGTTAAGTACCTAATTGTAGGCATTTTAGGACCGGATATTCAAAAGTGGACACTTCCGTGGCTACATTTCACAGAACAGTGGAGAAGTCAGGCTGGAAGGGACCTCCAGACACCACGTGGTTCAACCTCCTGCCTGAGGTGGGATCATCCCTATCCAAACCATCCCATATAACCATAATTGAAACTCTACCTAAAGCTACCCTGAACCCAGACACAACACAGACATAACACCCTACAGGTAAAGCAGGGGAACCAGGGGAGCCAATGTCTTGCTTTTATACAATGTCAATATACTTAAGAGTTTTTGGGTCGAGGGCCCTTGCCTCAGTAACCTATCATGGGTAAAGTAGAGGAACTATGGCAGCCAATGTCCTGCTTCTCTAAAATGTTGTCAATATATGCTCAAGAGGTGCCAGGTAGAGGACCATGCCCCCTGCTATAAAGGAAGGCAAAACTCACCAGAGTCCATACCAATCTGACCAGGGAGTAAGATTTCTTCCTGACCCCAGATGTGGTGTTCTGGCTGACCCTTGGAGGAAGGGCAAAACTTTGTAGCCAGGAACCTCTGCGCTGCTCCTAGAAGGAGAATTGGCACACCCCAGTTGAAGTGCCCAGTCCTAGCTGTAGCCAAAGCATGGGGAGTACCCATGGTAGGAAATACCTAGATCATCCCTGACCAGTGACTGTCTGGTCTCTTGAGCTATGCAAGCTATATCTACATACATGCAGCTATGCAAGGCCTTAAATGCCTATATACCAATGTTCATAGCATGGGGGACAAACAGGAGGAACTTGCCCTCAGAATAGCCAGTTCAGACCCAGACATAATAGGGCTTACAGAAACGTGGTGGGATTCATCCCACGACTGGGCAGTTAGCATTAGGGGCTATCGGCTTTACAGGCGGGATAGAGAAGGAAGGAAAGGTGGGGGTGGGCGCTCTATATCGAGGAGCAATAAACATCCTCTGCCAGCAGAATGGGGTCAGAGGAGGGGTAAGTGAAAGTGCTTTGGGTCAAGATACAAGGGGGCTGTGGGGAGAGGGGTTTAATGGTAGGGGACTACTACAGACCCCCCAACCAAGGGGAGGAGCTAGACTGGGAATTTTCGGGCCAGCTTGCAGAGCACTTAAGGCAAGGGATGTAGTTGTCATGGGTGATTTAAATTACCCGGACATCTCCTGGGAAGAACTGTCAGCCAGGATGGACCATTCCAGGAGGCTCCTGGCCGAGATACAGGACCTCCACTTAATTCAGGAGGTGCACAGCCCCACCAGAGGAAATGCCCTGTTGGACCTGGTCCTGGCCACAGGCGATGACCTGGTGAGGGGCCTCCAGGTCCTTGACCACCTGGGCGATAGCGATCATCGCTTGCTGGAATTCACCATCCATCACAGGGTGTCAAGGGCCTGCAGCAAGACAGTAGCCCTAGACTTCAACAGGGCCAACTTCAATGAGTTGAGGAGATTAGTGGGAGAGGTGCTGGGGTTTCTGAGAGCAGGGGAACTCAGTGGCCAAGATGAGTGGTCATTCCTTAAGGAGACGATACCCAGGGCCCAAGGAGTGACCATCCCAACAAGAAGCATGGGGGGAAGGAGTGCCCAAAAGCCCCCCTGGCTCACCAAGGGCAACCAGGAATGCCTGATTGCCAAAAAGGCTGTGTACACCCGGTGGAAGCGGGGGTGCTATCTCCAAAGAAGAGTATACTGCCTCTGCTTGGGCCTGTAGGGGGGCTGTCAGGAAAGCTAAGGTGGACATAGAGCTAGGACTAGAGTCCAAGATCAAAGATAATAAAAAGTCCTTTTTCAAATATATAGGGAGGATGAAGAAGGCACTGGGAAACATGGGGCCCCTGCAAGATACGCTGGGCAATCTGGTGGTTGTGCCAGAGGAGAAAGCAGACCTCTTTAACCAATTCTTCACCTCCGTTTTCTTGTGCAGGGACTGGGACTTCCCCACTGTGGTGCAAGATGGACTCAAGGGGAATGTCTCCAGACCTCAGGTTGGGGAGGACCGGGTTAGAGAGCTTCTGGAGGGGCTGGACTTGTTCAAATTAGTGGGTCCAGATGATCTCCATCCCAGGGTGTTGAGGGAGCTAGCAGGGGTTATTACAGGGCCCTTGGCACGGCTTTACGAGCAGTTGTGGTGCTCGGGCAAGGTGCCAGATGATTGGAAGATAGCCAACGTGGTCCCCATCTTTAAAAAAGGGAGGAGGGAGGACCCGGGCAACTATAGGCCCGTCTGTCTTACCTCAATCCTAGGGAAACTCTTTGAGAAGATCCTCAAGGAGCACATCTGCAATGGGCCGGCCTCAGGGATGATGCTCAAGAGCAACCAGCATGGTTTCACTAGGGGCAGGTCATGTCAGACCAACCTGATTGCCTTTTATGATCAGCTCACAAAAGCATCGGATGCAGGTGTCACCGTGGACATAGTCTTTCTGGATTTCAGCAAGGCCTTTGACACTGTCTCCCACCCCATCCTCATTAAAAAATTAGGCGACTATGGCATTGATGCCTACATGGTCAGATGGATTGCAGATTGGCTGAAGGGTCACACTCAGAGGGTGGTGGTGGATGGGTCATATTCGACCTGGGGGGAAGTGGGTAGCGGAGTCCCCCAGGGCTCGGTCCTTGGGCCTGCGCTGTTCAATCCCTTTATCAGCTATTTGGACAAATGGGTAAAAAGCACCCTGTTTAAATTCACTGATGATACCAAAATCTGGGGTGAGGTGAGCACGCTAGTAGGGAGGGAAAGACTGCAGCAAGACTTGGATAGGTTACAGCGGTGCGCTAACAAAAACAGGATGCATTTCAATACTGACAAGTGCAGGGTGCTGCACTTGGGCAGTAATAACCAGCAGCACACTTATAGAATGGGAAACTCCCTTCTTGAGAGCACAGAGGCAGAAAGGGATCTGGGAGTCATTATTGACTCCAAGATGAACATGGGCTGACAATGCGAGGTCATGGTTGGCAGGTCTAACCGGACCTTATTGTACATCCACAGGTACATCTCAAGTAGGGCCAAGAAGGTGATCCTTCCCCTTTACGCAACAGTGGCCAGGCAACAGCTGGAGTCCTGTGTCCAGTTCTGTGTGCCTCACTTCAGGAGAGATGTGGACAACATGGAGAGGGTCCAGAGGAGGGCCACCCGCATAATCTGGGGACAGCAGGACAGACCCTACAATGAGAGACTGCGGGACCTGAACCTGTTCAGCCTTCACAAGAGAAGGCTGAGGGGGGACCTGGTGACTGTCTATAAACTCACTAGGGGGGACCAGAAGGGTTTAGGGGAGTCGCCGTTTCCTCTAGCACCCCCTGGCATGACAAGGAACAATGGACACAAATTATTAGAGAGGAGGTTTAGATTAGACATCCACAAGAACTACTTCACGGTCAGGGCGGGTAGGAGCTGGAACCGACTTCCTAGGGAAGTGGTGCTGGCTCCTACCCTGGGGGGCTGTAAGAGGAGGCTTGATGCTTACCTGGCTGGAGTCATTTAAGCCCAGTTTTTCTCCTGTCTGGGTGGGGGGGTCGGACTTGAAGATCTACAAGGTCTCTTCTGACCCGACTTCTGTGATTCTAGCTCCAGTGATGAACAGTCCATCACTTCCCAAGGCATCTCTTCCACTGCCTCCCTATTCTCACAGTGAAGAAGGTTTTCCAGATTTCCAGTCTAAATTTCCTTTGCTGCAACTTCAAGCCATTCATTTGGAAAAGAAAGAAATGGAAGTATCTAAAGTTACAGGTCTCTTTTGAAAACATGTTCCTTTTCTCCCTACTAATATGAAGCCAGGATAAGCATACCCATATAGGTCAATATTCAAGTTAAGGCTTTCCTGGGCTGCAGGAAATCTTCTGTCGGTGCCTGATGACACCTGAGAAGTTACAGTGATTCCCAGTTCTAGTGCTAGGATTTTGGGGGAACAGGATGGCGGTAAAAACACCAAGACACTTCAGGGAACTTTTTCCGGGATCCCAGTGGGGGGGATGTCCCGGTCTCTGCTCAGCTAAAAAGGAGGTGTACACCATTGGGAGGGAGGGGCAACTACAGGCCAGTCAGCCTCACTTCTATCCTGGGGAAGGTCTTTGAAAAAATTATCAAGGGCCACATTTGTGAGAGCCCTGCAGGGGAAGTGATATTGAGGGGTAACCAACACGGGTTTGTGCCAGGCCGATCCTGCCTGACTAACCTGGTCTCTTTCTATGACCAGGTAACAAAGAGCTTAGATGGGAAGGAGGAAGTAGATGTTGTTTTCTTGGACTTCTAGAAGGCTTCGACACCGTGTCCCCCCCGCCAGTTCTGGTGGGCAAGCTGAGGGGCTGCGGCATTGACAAATGCACGGTCTCATGGGTGTCAAACTGGCTCCAGGGGCACGCCCAGAGGGTGGTGGTGGACGGGTCGATGTCGACCTGGGAGGGTGTGGGCAGTGGAGTCCCCCAGGGCTCGGTCCTTGGCCCGGTGCTGTTCAACATCTTCATTAGCGACCTGGACGAGGGTGTGGAGAGCGCCCTGCTCAAGTTCGCTGATGACACCGAGCTGTGGGTTTAAGTGAATACACCGGCAGGCAGGGACCGCATCCAGGCAGACCTGGATAGATTGGAGAAGTGGGCGGATCTGAACAGGATGCGGTTCAACAAGGACAAGTGCAGGGTGCTGCACCTGGGGAGAGGGAACCAGCATTGTGGTTATAGGTTAGGGGCTGCCCCTCTCGCAGCACAGAGGCAGAGAGGGATCTTGGAGTCAGGATTGACTCCAGGATGAATATGAGTCGCCAATGTGACGAAGCAATAGGCAGAGCCGACCGCACCCTGTCCTGCATCAACAGGGGCATCACTAACAGGTCCAGAGAGGTCTCGCTCCCTCTCTATGTGGCACTGGTCAGGCCGCAGCTGGAGTCCTGTGTCCAGTTCTGGGCGCCGCACTTCAAGAGGGACGTGGAGAACCTGGAGAGGGTCCAGAGAAGGCCACTCGTATGGTCGGGGGCCTCTCTATGAGGAGAAGCTGAGGGACCTGAATCTCTTCAGTGTTCGCAAGAGGAGGCTGAGGGGGGATCTTGTGGCTGCCTACAACCTTATCAGGGGCCAGCAGCAGTGACTCAGGGAAAGTCTGTTCACCAGGCCCCCCTTGGGGTCACCAGGAACAATGGCCACAAGCTGAGGGAGGAGAGGTCTAGGTTAGATATTAGGAAGAACTACTTCACGGTAAGGGTGGCCAGAGCCTGGGATGGGCTGCCCAGAGCGGTGGTGCTCTCACCTTCCCTGGAGATCTTCAAGAGGAGACTGGATAGGCACCTGGCTGGGGTCTTATAACCCCTCCCACACCCAGTGCTCCTTCCTGCCCATGGTGGGGGGTCGGACTCGATGATCTGTCCAAGTCCCTCCCAACTCACTGATTCTATGATTCTGTGATCACCAAGGAGGATTATACCTCCATTGCTCGAGACTGTAGGAAGGCTAAGGCAGAGACAGAACTGGGACTAGCGACCTGGATCAAAGATAACAAGAAGTCCTTTTTTAAAGGGGGCAAAAAGAAGGCACCAGGTAATGTGGGGCCCCCGCAGGAGACGTTTGGCAATCTGGTGGTTCAACAGATGATAAAGCTGACCTCTTTAACAAATTATTTGCCTCCATATTTCTGAGCAGGGACCGGGACATACCCCCCACTGGGATCCCAGATGAACTCAGGAGAGGCACAGCCAGGCCCAGGGTCAGCGAGGACCTAGTCAGGCAACTTCTGGTGGGACTGGATGTTTGCAAATCATCAGGTCCAGATGATCTCTGACCAAGGGTGCTGTGGGAATTGGCAGAGGCCATTGTGGGACCGCTGGCACAGCTCTACAAACACTCATGGTGCTCTGGCAAGGTGCCAGAGGATTTGAAAAGGGCCAATATGGTCCCCATTTTCAAACAAGGGAGGAAGGAGGACCCAGGAAACTATAGGCCTGTTAGTCTTACCTCGGTCCTGGGGAAGCTCTTCAGCAAAATTATCCAAGAACACATCTCTGAAGGACCAGCAGGGGAGATTATGCTTAGGGGCAACCAACACGGGTTCATTAGAGGGAGGTCCTGTCAGACCAACCTGGTGGCCTTCTACGACCAGGTCACAATATCCTTGGACGCAGGTGTCGCGATGGACACTGTCTCTCACCCCATTCTCATTAAAAAATTAGGTGACTGTGGCGTCAACGCCTACACAAATGGGTCACAAATTGGCTGGAGGGCCACACCCAGAGAGCGGTGGTGAACGGGTCATATTCAACCTGGAGGGATGTGGGCAGTGGGGTGCCGCAGGGCTCGGTCCTTGGGCCCGCACTGTTCAACATCTTCATCAGCGACTTGGACGAGTGGGTGAAAAGCACCTTGTTCAAGTTCACGGATGACACTAAGATGTGGGGAGAAGTGGGCACGCTAGAAGGGAGGGACAGGCTACAACTAGATCTGAACAGGTTACAGGGGTGGGCGAATGAAATTAGGATGGGTTTAATACTGACAAGTGCAAGGTGCTGCACCTGGGGAGGAAGAACCAGCAGCATACCTACAGGCTGGGGAACTCCCTTCTCGTCAACATAGAGGAAAAAAAGGATCTTGGAGTCATCATTGACTCCTACCCTGGGGGTCTTCAGAGGAGGCTAGATAATCACCTAGCCGGGGTCATTTGACCCCAGCATCCTTTCCTACCTATGGTAGGGGGTTGGACTTGATGATGTGCTCAGGTTCCTTCCAACCCGACCAACTATGAAACTTTGCTGAGTAACTATGACTCAACATGAAAAAGAAAAACAGCGGCCAAAACCGGAGCCTTCCAACTAACCATTTATTTGCCCAAAGAAACCCCCTATTAATTTTTATGGCACATAAATACCAGAAAACCAGACAGCCTCATATTAATTAGTGACTGGTCTGGGCTTTTACCTTCAACCCAAGCCAAGAATTTGTGGGGGAAGTAATTTAGATAACTTCATTTTGTTGCTTCTTTTGATTTCCAAGTGCCTCTCAAGGAGACACTTTCATTCAGGTTCTGATAGGCTGAAAAATCCCGAGAGAGGCTATGTGATTGGCCGTGGCTTTAAAAAGTAGGGGCCCAGTCTAACCCTGCTTCTTGTTGGTGCAATTTTTATGCCAGTCAATGATTTCTACTTTAGTTTTCAGGAAGGTTGAGTTTGAACTCACTTCTCACTCATTCAGCAGCTCAGAACAGCTGAAGTCACTCCACTGAAGAGTGAATGCAAGACCTTGGAGGTCAATGTCTGGGAACTATTGACTCTGGATCTTTTAGGGCTTGATCCAACATCCATTAAAGTCAGTGGACATGCTCTAATTGACTTCAGTTGGCACAGGACCAGGGTTTCTCTCCAGAATTGCCCGTGTATCTTGGTGACGGTCCTAGTTTGCTCATCTTCTGGCAAGGCTGGACCAACGGGCCTGCATAGACATGCTTGATGGTCACAAGGCCCATGGTTTTGTGTGCAAACTTTTGTTCCTGCCTCTTCCATACCAGGAGAGGAAGGCCAGTAGAAAAACTGATCCAGAGCTCGCACTGCTCTTTCCTTCCCCCACTAGGCAGTCTAGCTGTTTCCATGGAGCTCTTAACACAGATCACCTTGGGTACCAGAAAGCGTCATCCCATCATGCCATTTCTAAGGATTTGGGGCCCTCAAGTATCTCTTCATAGCTTGTCCCCTTGCTGGCCTTTGGTCAGATAAAAAATTGATCAGGAAACATCTTGGGCCAAACCTACTCCTGACATGCATGCAATGTTATAGCAGTCAGCAGAGCTGCCCCACAGATGAACTTGACCCATAGCATCTGCATGACTGACTGGGGTGGGTGTTTCTGAGGGCCTGGAAGTCATGGTGGTTGTCAGTGATTAATCTGGAGATTATCTCTTTGCTGTTGGTTTTGGCAGGCCTTTTGACTGATTGGGGACGGTGTTTCTAAGGGCCTGAAAGCCATGGTGGTTGTCAATGATTAATATGGAGATTATCTCTTTGTTGTCAGTTTTGGCAGGTCTTTCGCTCGGGTGGGTGAATTTTCTCAAGAGGCTTATGTGCTGGGTACATGCTTTATGAATGCAGAGGACAAGTTATGCAGAGATCTCATCTGTGGGATTGTAAGACTGGACAGCAGTTGACCGCAGTCTGTTATGGGCCATAGGGAAGGTGGTAGATCTTTGAGCATTGCACCTGCTAGTAAATCACACTGAGGTGGAAGTTCAAAACTTTTTGGATGTTAGGAAGTATATCTTGGCTAGTCCATTAACCCCTTTTGCTCCTGGGCTGTGAAGCACTGCTGCCCATAATGTTCCCTTGTAGTACATTGGGCAGGAGATAGCTGGAAAATGCAGTACGTATTGGCATGTTTAAGGCTGGAATTTTCAAAGGCAACTAAAGGATTTAGAAATGAACATCCATGGGAGCCAAGCACTTGAATTCCTAAGTAAACCTCAGCCTAAATATGTCAGCTCAGTTTCAATGAGGCTGGTTGGGCAGCCCTAGAGAAGGAAGCCTTCTATCCACTGGAAGGACTGTACAGTACAGGTCACTTTAGTGCAAGGCTCCCCCACCCCAACCTAATTGTAAACTACCTGAAGGCATTTGGTAACAGTTTTTAAATACCTGAAAGGTGATTATAGGAGGATGGACATAGCCTTTTCTCTGGTGGTTGTAGCGGGCAGGACTTAGAGTAACGATCTTAAACTGTATCAGAGGAAATTTAGGTTGGCGATAAGGAGGAACTTTCTGAATAAGATTCATAGATGTTAGCATCTGAAGGGACCTCAGTAGGTCTTCAAGTCTGACTCCCTGTCCTAGACAGGAACGAGCACTTTCAGATGACCCCAGCTAAGTCCTTGTCCAGTCTCCTCTTGAGGACCGCCAAGGTAGGGGACAGCAACACCTCCCTTGGAAGCTCATTCCAGATTTTGGCAACCTTTACTGTGAAGAAGTTCTTTCTGATGTCCATCCTAAATCTGCTCTCCACCAATTTGTGGCCATTGTTCCTAGTTACTCCAGGGGGTGCCCTAGTAAATAGAGCATTTCCTATTCCCTGCTGCTCTCCCCTGATGAATGATAGGCAGCTACAAGATCCCCTCTCAGCCTTCTCTTGCAGAGTTTGAAGAGAGCCAGGTCCCTCAGTCTCTCCTCATGGGGCCTTGCCTGCAGGCCTCTGACCATATGAGTGGCCTTCTCTGAACCCTCTTGAGACTCTCCAAATCTTGACATCCAAGAGGGTGGTCAAACATTGGAAGAGCCTGCCTAGAGTAGTTGTGGAGTCTCCATTTTTGAACATTTTCAAGAGCAGGTTAGACAAATGCTTGGCTGAGATGATTTAGTCAGAGGTGATCCTGCCTTGAGCAGGAGGCTGGACTACATGATCTTGTGAGGTCTTTTCCAGCCCTATGATCCTACCTAGAGAAGCTGTCTGCAGTATTATTAGGCATGACTTGCTCTATGCTTGCTCTTCACGCTGTGACTCCTAACAAGGCAACCGTGTGGATATTTATCCCCATGAAGTCGATTAAATAGTTATTTGTACACCTAACTTTAGTCACTCAGGCTTTGAAACATTTGGCTTCTTATAGGACTTCTGAATATGAGTATGATTAATAATAATGAGCCTGACAATGTCTTCCTCAAATGGCCTTGGGGCTACACTTTCCACATAAATTAAGGGAGTCCTGGCTTCAACGAGGGTATGCTCTAGGGTATAATGGAAAGACCTGGATGTAAAGTCACCTGAGGACCCATCAAGCCAGATGGACGTCATCCTCAACTCCAAGGGACTGCTGCCACTGATGGCAGACAGATGTTTTGGGAAATCCAAACTGAGCCTAAGGGAAGGCAAACTAGTTTCTTTTGGCTATGATAGAAAAAGGGACTGTGAAAAAGTGTGGGACAGGATGGCCTTACATGGGAGACATGGAAGATCTAGGTGCAATTCTTGACTTTGCTGCTATGTCACTGTGGATAACTTGATTTATCCATCTGGGACTCACTTTTATACCTGTAAAACAGAAATTCCCATGCTTCCTCCAGTTGTAAATGCTTTGGTTGATGGGTTGCTTTTGGTACAGTGGATATGTATGGTGCCCATTAAAATGGTGTGCCCCACCTTGGCTGGCACAGCTGGGGTGTGCTACTTAATAATAATAATAATAATAGTAGTAGCAGCACACAGAGTTTAGTGGGCAGACTTGGGAATGCATCCTGTCTCTTGGCCTCTCAATTAGCTTTTTGCTCTCTCATCATCCCGGGGGAAAGCACAGAGAAAAAGACCAAACCTCTGGGAAGCCTCTCAGCCTTGGCACTGGAGGAAAATTTAATTTCTACCCTTTTGCAATCACAAGGTGACTTAATATTTCCTTATCACCTGCTCACCCCCTTCCAATTTAACAAAAATTCAACTGCAGAGCAATAAATACATAACCTCTCCTTACTTTGCTGAAATTCCAGAGGACCATGTTGAAATGTAATGGAGCAAAAATTCTGGCTTGTCCCTCCTAAAATCCAATATGTTTTGAAAACCAATGAGAGAGAGGGCAGGGTTACCTAATAGGGAAGACAGAGTCAAAACGCACATGTGGTGAGTCCATAAACACAAAGGAGTGGAAAAGTTACACTTTAGGATATATCCATCTCTCTCTCGAATGGGAAGACTAGACAAGTTATAGGATCCAGGTGGCTAGACCACAGAGCAGGGAGTATGAGACTGGGTGAAGGTAGCAGGGTGATAAATGATGTGATAATAGAAGGATGTCTTCCTGACCCAAGCACACCTGGAGACCACGAGCAGAAATACAGCCTTGGTTTTTGTTATTCTTGGACACACGGGAACAAAAAAACACAAATGCCATCGCCCCTGGGTATAAATGCAGGCTGCCAGCAGTGTTGGAAGATGGTGGAACCAAAATTTGATGGGCTATGAAAGCCATTACAGACTGTGCAATGTCACACAACTGGCCAGGCACCATGGCTGTGGGTTAGAAGGCCAGGTCAGCCTTATGCATTGAAAAAATTGTCCTCCTGGAGGACAATGAGTGGCTAGGCTGCAGTACTGCAGGGAGGACCTGGGGGTTACAGTGGAGCATAAATGAATATGAGCCAACAGCGTGCCCTTGTTGCAAAAAAAAAAGCCAATAGCATCCTGGGTTGTATTCACAGGAGTCTCTCTTGCAAAGGAAGGGAAGTAATTATTTAACTCTATGTCATTCCAGGCCTTATTTGAAGTACCACGTCCAGTTTTGGGCTTCACACTTCAAGAAGGATGTGAGCAGATTGGAAAGAGTCCAGTGCAGAGTGGCACGCATGATTAGGGGCCTAGGAAGCAGGTCTTATGAGGAAAGGGAGAAAGAACTAGGGTTTTTTTAGTTTGGAGAAGAGAAGACTGAGCGGGGTCTTGATAACAGTCTTCAAATACCTGAAGGGCAATTTAGATGGGCTTTTCTCTGTGGCTGTAGGGGACAGGACTAGAAGCAATGGCCTCAAGCTGCGGCAATGTAAATTTAGGTTGCAGATGAGGAGGAACTTGCTGAGTATGAGGGTGGTCCAGCATCAGACCAGACTACCTAGAGGAGTTGTGGAATCTCTATCCCTGGAAATTTTAAAGGACAAGTTGGACAGACACTTGACTGGAGTGGTTAAGTCAGGGATGATCCTGTCTTGAGCAGGGGCATGGATTAGATGACATTTTGAGGTCCTTTCTAGCCCTTCTTCCCTATGCTCTTTAGTACTACTACAGCTACTACGAATGCCCATCATTTCCTGTATACACCCTGCCATGTGCCATGAATCTAGAAAATAATAACTGCAGCAATCTGTGACCCAAAGAGATTAAATATATGTGCTCCTAAAAGTTTACAACACCCCGTACCATTCCAAGACCATACCATAGCTTACTGATATAATACAATACCCATACCATACCATATCTTACTGATATCTTATGATGCCCATACCATACCATACCCATACCATAACATACATACTATACCGATACCGTACCATACCCATACCATGCCATATTTTACTGATATCATACGATACCCATATCATACTATACCCATACCATATCATATACCATACTGATACCATACCATACATACCATACTGTTACTGTACCATACCTATACCATACCATATCTTACTGATATCATACGATACCCATATCATACCATACCCATACCATATCATATACCATAGTGATACCATACTATACCAATACCATACCATAACTTACTGATATCATACGATACCCATACCATATCCATACCATACCCTAGTTACAGAGTATAATAACAGCAATGTTGATGATTGCCCCGTGATTGTGTCTGCTGCATGCTCATCCAGACGATATGACTTTACCCAGTGTGTTCTGCTGGCAAGCGTTCTTGGTGACTGTTGTTGGACTAAAGACCATCAAGGCATTTACATGGGGGTTTTTTCTGGCATAAATCATTGTTTTGAAAATTTTAAGTAATCATCTAAAATGCAGGCAACCGTGTTCCAAGGGAGGAATCCCAAACCCACTCCCCTGGCTTTTCTGTGCAAGTGCCACCCACAGCTCTTCCCAGTCCCTTCCTCTGCTCCTCTCCCCAGTGCTGTGTTGGTTTGGCTTGCTTCAGGCTCTGTTTCAGGTTTCAGCCAGCAAGCTTTCCCTCTGTGCTCCTTGCAAACCATACATTAGCATGGCAGTGCTCTTCTCTCACCCTCTTCCCTCTTACTATTGTGCGTATTCCCCTGTAGGAACAACTAATAAACTTCCCCATTCTGCAAGTCTGTAGCAGGAGATTTACTATAGAGTCTACATCAGGGCTGCAGTGGGGGTAAATCAGCATTGCTTCACTGAAGTCAATGGGGCTGGGTGCTCAGCTGGTATAAATCTGCCTTGAAGCCAGTGGAGCTACCGCAGTTGACGCCAACAGAGGATTTGGTGTCTGATGCGTAACCGAGTTCCACAAGACTGCAAGCTTTTATTTGCATGTTGGTGGATTCAGTATTTGGTTTGGAGGGGAACCCAGAGCCTGGTCTGGCGTGTTAGGTCTAAAAGGGAATCTGGATCTGAACTCCCTTCTGGCTTGGCTTTGCAAAATTAAAACCCTGCAGACATGGGACAAAACCAAAGCTGTCACGGTTTGCTTTTTATGTCAGCTATGCTGATGCACATCAGGAGTAACTCCAGAATAGAGTCACTCTGCTTGAAGTGTGGGGTACAGAAGCAAGGAGCAATTTTCCTGTCAAAAATGTTTGAATAAAGTGACAGAGAAATGTGAACACATGACCATCTTTCCGTCGTGTGCTCGCTACATAGAGTGTTATAGGACCTGCAATTTTCCTTTTGCAGAAAATCCCCCAATGTTACATTTTGTTTTGTTCTCGAAATCAGAACAGAATAGGAGCATTTAATCATTTCCCAGGAAATAAAAAAATCCAAAGGAATAGCTTTAGATCCATCAAGCCTTTCTTTAACTTAAACTCACATTTTTAAAATCCATTTAGACATATTGTGCCTCTATTATATATAAAATAAAGCACACTGACAACTGAAAAGGTGTTTTGGGTTGAAAAAATCAAAACATCACATTCTGAAACATGCAGAAGCAAACTTTTTTTTTTAATTTCTCTTGTTCAAACTCAGACCTACCTGCAGGAAGGTTCAGTTTTGACTAAAATGGCTTTTTTTTTTCTGATGGGGGTGGAAAAAACATGGTCCATGGGAAAATAGTTGACTGCTCATTAGAAATGCAGATTGTAGCCTTTGGGTGCTGCTTCTCTCCTATTTAGGGCCTCAGTCTGCACCCCGTTGTACCTTGGCCAGTTGTTACAGGTGTAAAGGGCTTGTAAAACACTTACAATTCTGGCTGGGAACCAGTGCAATGCAAATACCAATGCAAAAAGATGGAGCAGATGGGGCCCTTACTTTTGATTGACAAGCACTGCGAACCCGTCTACATGCCTTGACCCCCAAAATCATAGCTCCTCACATCAATTTTCAAGCCAGGTTGTTTCAGATCTAGAGTCCTTGCCCTTGCACGCTCTCTGCTGTTTAAGTTTTATTTAGAGCTCAGATTTTACCCTTCTTCTTCCCCAAACCAAACCTGGCCCCCTCCCGGCTCCCATCTTTCCGTCGTGCACTCGCTACATAGCATGTCCTTTAACTGAATCTTATATTGTCCCATGACCTTATGGTTCAGCTATGTTTCCCACTAGCAGAAACTCAGTCCTTATTGATACAGAAGGAGGAAACTATTCATGTGGTGAGACTGCAAGGCAAAGCCAGCTTATTTTTAAAAAGCTGCAGCGAATCCTGACACCCTTGCCCATGAGATAACATGAATGGAGGGATGACTACTTCTACCCCGATGCATTATCAGTACTTTTCCCTGGATGACAGTGCCTTCCCACAGTGCCTTCCTAGATAGGGTAATTGCATTGGCTCCACAAGGCCTGTATTGTGCACGTTGGAGAATAAGTAATTATTGGTCAAGCCATGCATATGTGTGTGCATACGTGTTTGTGGGGGACTTAAATTTTTAATAAACCACACCAGACCAGACCCTCAGCTCTTTAGAAACTTCCCAAGCTTAGACAGCCTTACAGAGAAATCCACCCAAATCTTTTTTTGTCCTCCTCTCCTCTTCAAATGTTTCTTTTGGCCTGTGCATATTTTGCACTATGGGTAATCTTTGTTCTTATAGCTGTCCTCCTAGGTTTTTGTTTTTTTTTTAAACAGACCATGCAATGCAGGATTAGATGTTGTAATGCGGCATTAGGAGCCGCAAAGGTTAATATCTTGGTTCCCAAAGTCAGTTTTCGGCTCACTGAATGAAAAAAAAAAAGGTGAAAAGGATTTAGGAGCAGGATCTGAGGCCTCACAAGGAGGAAAATAATAATAATAACCCCCCTCCCTCCACATCCCAGCAACCTTTCCCAATGCATAACACTCAGAAGCCCTTCAGTGTTTCAGCGAGCCAGCAATTTAGTAGCTAATCCATTCGGTAAATGCAAGATGGTGCATAGATCAATTCTTCCCAGCCTGGTTTTTTTGTGTGGGGAATGTTTGCGGATGGCATTAAGGGAAGAGGGAGGAAAATGCCCTCCTTGTTTCCACGAAGGCAGCAGAATAACTTCACAAAGCCGAGTGCTCCCCAGGGCCCTGGCTTCAGGAGGTGGATGTAGCGGCGCCCGGTCCTTGCGAGTCTGGGAAGGCTGGAGGAGAAGCTGCCCCGTCTTGTGAGAATTGGCGTCTGTTCACTGGACCTGCGTTGGCCCCTTCGAGCCGGGGAGAAGTTAATCCTCTGACATTTCACCCGTCAAACACAGCGTTGGCCGTGGTTCAAGGAAGGCTTAAGGGGAAAGCCGGGGAGAAAGGAGATCATGCGGTGGTGGGGCCGGGGGGAGGGTGGGAAAGTGCAAGATGCCAAGCTGTTGAAGCCACCTTGGATGCCCGGGAGGGCTTGGGAGGCAGTGCCGGAGGGCTCTGCAGGGACGCAGAAGGGGGTTGGTGCGCAGAGGTGAGTCGAGGCCGAGGAGGGCCGTGCTTCATCCCCTCGCTCTCTGTAGGCACAGCTCTTTCCTAGGGCAGGTGGTTGCCTCCTTCAGGAAAATACGTGTGAATGGGGGACGGGCTCTTGCCTCTTGCTTTGCCCTGCTAGGGCGATACGCAATCCCACTGATGCATGAAGGACTCAATCCTTTCCTCTCCAGACAGTGCCTAATATGGCCCTGGGGAAAGGGCTGAATTTCATCCTCAACCCCTTGTACGAGCAGCAGATATCACTCAAGAAGATTGATCTCAGGGGCTGAGGCACAGAAACACTGGGTTCAGGTCCTTCTCCTGTTGCAGAGGTTGCTGTGTAACCTCTGGCGCATCACTTAGCCTCCCGTCCCCCAATTCTTGGCACCCCCTTTGTAAAATAGAGGTGATGAGCCTTTGCTTTTTCAACCTTGTCTATGCAGATGCTAGGCTCTGTAACACATCTACTACATCTTATTTATAGGGCTTTGTGGTTCCCCTCACAATTTAGCCCCATACTTGCTTGAGCCCTCTAGTTGCTAATGAATATAAGTAGTACAGGACCAGCTGGCGGAAACAGTTTCCATCCCAGGGAAATGTCTGAGTTTAAAAAAACCAAACAAACCCCAACAAATGGCAAATTAGGGCAAAACCCCAAATACATCAAATGTTCTGGGGTTTGTTTTGTTGGGTTTTTTCCAGTCGTGAGGTTTTGAAATCCAGCATTGTGCATACACGGAAATGGGCCCATTTCCTGGGCTGTGCAGAGAGCTGGGTATCTGGCAGTCCATCGCCTGGGGGGAGGGATGTCTTGGAAGCTGGCATCTGGTTTAGGACTTGAGTTTAGCAAGTAATATTGGAGGTGAGTGTTTTTCCCACTGCACTCTTGGTTATCCTGGGGCAGCACTCTCTTTTTCACTTTGAAAACCAGGGACTCCATTCTCAACCTTTCCTGATGGAAAACAATGGCTTTTCTCACAAAATAAATTAGCATTTTCCCATGAAAAATAATAGTTTGTAGGCATACGACTGCCCAGGTACCCAATCAGGAAGCCCGCCAGGAGAAACCGGTCCCTGGCCAGCCTGCCTGCTTCTTGAGTTTTCTTTGAGCGACTCAAAGGGCTCGACATATTCCTGTGGGATGCCTTGATTTTATTACATCCACATTTTCTCAAGGGGAACTGTTGCCTCAGGGAACATTCAAAGAGCTTAATACATAACAATAATGCAGTCTGGCTCATGTAGTTCTGGCCTAGGCTGCCTTAGAGTAGAAGGTATTTCTGTGGGCTCTGAAATATCTTTTGGGCCCTTATTGGAGCTACACACCAGGCTGTTTTATCTGTTTGATTGTTACAGTTCAAATACATGCATACACAGAGGGGCATATTGGATCGCCCAGATCATTCTTATTCCTACATGGGATAAAAGCGCTGCTCGACCTGGTACTGGCTACGGGGGACGACCTAATCAGCGACCTAGTGATCGATGGGAAGCTGGGTGACAGCGACCATGAGCTGATCACCTTCACCATCCGCCGTAAAGCTGGCAAGTCAGTCAGCAACACAGAAGTCCTTGACTTCAGAAAAGCCGACTTTGACAAGCTCAAGAGGCTTGTCGGTCAGGCCCTCAGGGACCGTGACCCCAGGGAGTTGGGAGTTCAAGAAGAGTGGTTGCTTCTCAAGGAAGCGATCCTCAGTGCACAAGCTAAATCTATTCCAACATGGAGGAAAGGCAGCAAGAAGGCACAGCAGCCCCCCTGGCTCTCCAGGGACCTAGCGGACCTCCTGTGGCTAAAAAGGAAAGCCTACAAAGGATGGAGGACGGGATTCACCTCCAAGGAGGATTACTTCGCGCTGGTCCGGTTCTGCAGGGAGCAAACCAGGAAAGCCAAGGCTGCAACTGAACTCCAACTAGCTTCAAGCATCAAGGACAACAAAAAGTCCTTTTTCAGATATGTGGGGAGCCAGAGGAAAAGCAAGGGCAATGTTGGACCCCTGCTAAACCAGATGGGGCAACTGATGTCCAGGAAAAAGCCAAGCTATTAAACAGGTACTTTGCATCAGTCTTTCATCAGTCACATGGGACACCCATGCCTGCTATGGGACAGGGAAATCAGGGTGAGGGGGATCCCCTACCCTCCATCAATGCTCGTGAAGGAACACCTTGAGAAGCTGGATACCTTCAAGTCAGCCAGCCCTGACAATCTGCACCCCAGGGTACTCAAGGAGCTGGCAAGCGTCATAGCCCAGGCCCTGGCACGAGTCTTTGAAAACTCCTGGCGCTCTGGTGTAGTGCCCGAAGACTGGAAGAAGGCCAATGTGGTGCCGATCTTCAAGAAAGGGAGGAGAGTGGATCCGGCTAACTACAGGCCCATTAGCCTGACTTCTATCCTGGGGAAGATCTTAGAAAAGTTTATTAAGGAGGCCATCCTTGAGGGACTGGCCCAGGCTAACATCCTAAGGGATAGCCAGCACGGGTTTGTTGTGGGTAGGTCTTGTTTGACCAATCTCATTTCCTTCTATGACCAGGTGACCTATCACCTGGACCAGGGAGAAGAGATTGATGTCATATATCTTGACTTCAAAAAAGCTTTTGATCTGATATGTCATGATCACCTCTTGGCCAGATTGGCCAGTTGTGGCCTTGGCTCCACCACGATCCGCTGGCTGGGAAATTGGCTCCGTGGTCGGACCCAGAGGGTTGTGATTGATGGCAGTCACTCATCGTGGTGCCCTGCGACCAGTGGGGTCCCTCAAGGCTCTGTCCTTGGACCCATCCTGTTCAACATCTTCATTAACGATGTGGACATTGGAGTTAGGAGTGGACTGGCCAAGTTCGCCGATGACACCAAACTTTGGGGCAAAGCATCCATGCCAGAAGATAGGCGGGTGATCCAGGCTGACCTGGACAAGCTCAGCAAATGGGCAGACGAGACCCTGATGGTGTTTAACACCGAAAAATGCAAGGGTCTCCACCTTGGGAGGAAAAACCTGCAGCACCCTTATAGGCTCGGCAGTGCTATGCTGGCTAGCACTACAGAAGAAAGAGACTTGGGGGTCATCATTGACCACAAGATGAACATGAGCCTGCAGTGCGATGCTGCGGCTAGTAAAGCGACCAAAACCCTGGCTTGCATCCATAGATGTTTCTTGAGCAAATCCCGGGACATCATTCTCCCCTTGTACTCGGCCTTGGTGAGGCCGCAGCTGGAGTACTGCGTCCAGTTTTGGGCTCCACAATTCAAAAAGGATGTGGAGAAGCTTGAGAGAGTGCAGAGGAGAGCCACGCGCATGATCAGGGGTCAGGAAAACAGATCTTACGATGACACGCTGAGAGCCACGGGACTCTTTAGCCTGGAAAAGCGCAGGCTCAGGGATGGTCTGATGGCCACCTATAAGTTTATCAGGGGTGACCACCAGGATCTGGGGGAACGTTTGTTCACCAGAGCACCCCAAGGGATGACGAGGTCGAACGGTCACAAACTCCTGCAAGACCGTTTCAGGCTGGACATAAGGAAGAATTTCTTTACTGTCCGAGCCCCCCAGGTCTGGAACAGTCTGCCAGCGGAGGTGGTTCAAGCGCCTACACTGAACACCTTCAAGAGCAAATTGGATGCTTCTCTTGCTGGGATCCTGTGACCCCAGCTGACTTCCTGCCCCTTGGGCGGGGGGCTGGACTCAATGATCTCCCGAGGTCCCTTCCAGCCCTGATCTCTATGAAAATGTGTGTGGGTAGCCTAGGATAGATTCATAGATGTTAGGAGCTGGAAGGGACCTCGCGAGGTCATCAGGTTCAGCAGGAAAGACCGTGCGTGTCCAGTCGTCTTTTGAAGATCCCCGGGGTCGGTGACTGTTCCAGACTCTGGACACTCGAGCCGTGAAGAAGTTTTTCCTTCTATCCAATCTGAAGTGATCTTCTAGCAGTTTATGTCCATTATTCCTTGTCTTCCTCTGGGGTGCCTTGCTGAACAGATGCTCTCCCAGCCCATGATGTTCATCCCTTATATTCTTACAGGCTGGCACCAAGAGCCCCTGAGTCTTGTCCAGGCTGAACAGTCCCGTGTCCTTCAGCCTCTCCTCCTATGCAGGCCTCTCATCATGCGTGTGGCCCTCCTTTTGCACTTTTTAAAGCTTCTCTACGTCCTTGTTGAAGCGCGGCGCCCAGAACTGGATGCGGCACTCCAGCTGCGGCCTCGCCAACGCAGAGTAGAGCGGGAGGATGACATCTTTCGTCTTCCTTGAGATGCATCGGTTGATGCATGCCAGCGTATTGTTTGCTTTGCGAGCTGTAGCATTGTATTGGTGGCTCATGTTCTTGTGGTCAATCATGACCCCCAGGCCTCTTGCAGTTGTGGTCCTGGGTGGCGTAGCACCACCAAGCCTGTATGTGCGTTCCACATTATTTCTCCCCAGATGGAGCACTTTACATTTTTCAGTGTTAAACGTCATCAGGTTTTGATCTGCCCACCTTACCAATGCCAAGTAGAGTAGGAGGATAACATCCTTAGCCTTAAGGATCCAGGCCATTCAAGTCAGCCTGTCCTCCAGCATGACCGCACTCCAGGCAGCCAACCCCCATAACTCGGTGTAGTCCACAAACCTTGCCAGGATACATTTCACACCCATATCCAAAATCATTAAAAGAAACCTAAAAGAAATCTAAATCTCAAGAAGAGTAATATTTATTTCAGTCTTTGGGTTTGATTCTGTTCTCACTGACGCTGGTAAAAACTGGTATAGCTGCAGGGACATCAGTGGAGTTACAGCTGATTGACACCTATGTACGGTGCAGCCGGTCATACTGTCTGTTAGAAACATGTCAAGTGATGCTTTAGATGTCCTCTGGGTGGTCCCACAAATGTCCCTTCCATCAGTATGCTGAGAATGGATGGTGAGATGTACCACATTGTGCTTTGGCATCCTGCCTGTGTTTCATGGGAGTTTGTTGCTGCTGACTTCCATAAACTCTGTCCCTGCAGCTATTGGACTAAGTCTAAAACCTGAGCTAGATCACTTGAAGGTTTCTGGTCTTTGGATTGGCCACCTTCCTTGGCAGGAATCTGATGGAAGCAGTCTCCAGATCATTTGATTAACATAGCCCCTGACCTGTGGTTTTTAATTAATTGATTTGAGCTGGTAGGTGTCCTAGACAAGCTGGGCCTCTATGGTATCTCTATGAGAAGTACCATTAAAAGTAGGAGTTTGAAATGTGTACCCAACATTAAGGACCCTCATGGGTGTACTGTCCTTTTTAGATACTGCTCCAGGGTCTATGGCTCCTAGGACATCCTTCTCAGAAACTGAGAGGACAGGTACCTTTATTTCCTGGATTACAAGGAGGCAACATTTAAATGGGATAATCTCAATCTCAGGCTTAGGTACTTCAGGACTGTCAACATGACAGAGTGGAGTTTTTTGGCTTTTCTAAGTGCATAATGCACCATTGTGAGCATTCACACCATTTCTAAAATGTGATGATCATGTTAAATTGACAGCCCAAAGTCAAACACCCTCTCATTAACTGCAGGACTAATAGCAGCAGGGGGAGCATCCTGTATAGCATGTCCTTTCAGAAATGGCTTCACCTTGCTTTGGAGGGACAGCTGTGGGGGGCTGGAAAGGAATGGTTTATTATCCCTGCTTTCTTCTAACATTGGTTTCTTTGCCTAGATTCCTAATACGGGGCGAGCTAGAGTCAACCAGGATCAGCGCTGTGGACACCCATCCATTGGCAACAAGAATAGGATGCATTAAGTTATTCTACAGAGCCCTCAAAAGGACTATTTTGCACTGAAGACTTTCAGCCGAGATAAAAAGAGGGTTAGAGCTGACTTGGTGATGAGGAGGTAAGAGACTCTGAATGAACGGCCCTCGTCAGCTTGTGGCTGGGGGTATAAAGGCATTGCTAGGGATGTCTAGGCCTCGACATTGCATTTTGAGCAGAAGTGAAGCTGTGCATCTCCAAACTGACAAGGAGAAATGGGTTTCAGATAACCCGACTGAACTTTTTGAACATTTCTCTTAGGCACTTCACTTCAGATTGGATATAAGGAAAAACTTCTTCATGGTTCGAGTGTCCAGAGTCTGGAACAGTCACTGACCCTGGGGATCTTCAAAAGACGACTGGACACGCACGGCCTTTCCTACTTAAGAGCAACGGGGGCTCTTAGGCATTTTCCATGAGCGTTTTATGAATTTGGAACCGATTCATTCGGGGCTGACTTCCTGCCCCTGGGGCGGGGGGCTGGACTCGATGATCTTCCAAGGTCCCTTCCTGCCCTAATACCTAAAAATATCTATGAAATCATTCAAAACCCTCCAAACTGGGGCCAAGAGCATACGGGAAACGAGGGGGCGTTCTCCGAATGCCAGGAAGCGACGGGCGAGTTTGGGCGGCATGACCTGGTGCAACAGGTATTGAGGACAAGGGCGGTGTTTTGGTCAGGGGCTGTCAGGTTAGGGAGTGCCTGTGCATTTGGAGATGATGCATGGGGAAGTTTCTAGACAGAGATGGAGGGAGAAACAGAAGCATTTGAGAGGGCAAGCAAGACGGGTTCAGCAGTCATGGGGGCCGTCGGGGATCTCCTCTGCTCTGACATGCTTCAGATGCTCTCCAAACTCCACATATCTTTCCTATTACTACAATTCCCATTTGCAGCCCGGTTCATCAGCCTGCAGAGCACAAACCAAAGGAAGTAAAGTCAATAATTTATAGCGGTCTCTGACCGCTTTACATGGACACCGGCCTAACGGTGTCATCGTATCTAATGGAAAGAGTGAGGCAAAACCTCTGCTCTCATCCCGTTCGGCCCCGTGGTCCTCGTAAAACTGGGGTTGAAGGACCAGCCCTCAAGAATCGGCTCTGACTAACTCTGATCTGACCTTTACTTTCAATTTGGCCTCTTGCTTTTTCCCGACATTTTGCACATTTTAGGCATGGGGCTTATAGGCAGCCAGGCAGGCAGACTAATTTTCTTTTTCTTGAACACGGCTTCAGAGAACGGGCCAGGACTCTTGGAGGTGTCCAGTTTATCTCAGCTAGGAAAGCGAGGTTACATGGCTCCGGGGATGGGTGGTGGTGGTTGAAAGTATTTCCCCTTCAGACTGCTGGTTGGATGGGTTGTGGTTGATGGGGCGGGGGGAGCGGGAGGGATGGACGACAAACCCCTTTATGCTGTGGGCTGGGACGTGTCTGAAATGAATTGTGAGTCCTGGCCCATTTCACAGCAGATGGCCATGTCATCAAAATGCATTGGCACTCAATTTTAGCAGAGACGCTGAGGTTGAATGAACTCTTACCTCTCTGTGAGGGCTGCCTCTGCACGAAGATGGGACAGGGACCAGGTTCTGTTACCTCTGCCTTGATTTCTTTCTCTTTTTTTCTTCTTTTTCTGGAAAAAAAGAAAACTTCATCTCTTCCAAGGGAACAGCTACAAAGCAGAAGGAGGTCAAAGACTTTTAAAGAGGCACAAGGGTGCGGGGGGGTCAGGGATGCAGAAGTGAATAAAAAACACTCCCTGAAAAAGGAAGAAAGCATCAAAAGCAGATTCGACAGCGTGACCAGTTGCTTTACTGCAGCAAGAGCTAAGGGTGCAGACAGAAGTGACAATTTTCACCCAATCTGGCCACAGAAAGCAGCTTATAGCTGTGACCAAACACAAGTGCATGGCTGCAGATGGCTTCACAAATGGCCAATGGTGTGAAAATCTGACCCCTCATTGCATCAGATAAAGGTGTTGCAAAATGTAAGTGTAAATCTTTTGTAAGTGTGTCTGCAAGCTCCCAGCCTCTTGCTGTTTTCAGAAGGGGTGCGGGGGGAAGGGAGTGGGGGAAGTTCAGTCTGGGATTTTTTCAGCCCCCCTGGAGAGTGGGGCAGGTGTATTGGAGCCCCTTCCCCCCAAGGTGGGGGGGGGATCCAATTCATCCCCCTCCCCCTCCAGCATCATCTGGAGAGCCCCAAGAAGAGCTCCCTCCTCTGCTTTTCCCCCCTTCCCTTCTGAAAGCAGTGAGCATTGGCAGAGAGCCCCTGGCCATTGCTGTGGGAATCTGGCTTCCAGCCCCAGCTAGATATCCTTTCCCTTGGACCCAGCAGTGAACTTCTGTTTGGTCTGCGGTAAGGTTGTAACTCAGAGCGCTTTGCAGAAATTGTTACAGCTGGGCGCTGCACTTCTGTCTGCACCCTTAAGGACTCTGCTGGGCAATCACTCTGCTAACATCCATAATAATTCAGAGCTATGAGTCTTTTCCGAAGCCCACTGAAGTCCATGGGCAGGTTTCCAGTGATTTCAGGAGGCTTTAGTTTAAGCCGTATGAAGATGCGAAGATGGGGCCCTTTCCTGTATCCCATATGCCTCATGAAGAACATTTCCACTGGCATGTCCCACACCAAAGTCTTATTACCTATAATAGTGAGGGGCTCAGAGTTCACCACCGGAGGAAGAGAGATTTTTATTCTCTCTCTCAGGCTCTATTGTGCCTACAGCTAGTTTATCTGTACCTGGGCATCGTTTGTCTCCCTCTGAAGTCCTTTTACTCAAATCCAGCTCAAACACCGGGGACTCTTGCCACACTTTGTTTGCTAAACACCAGAGACCAGCATCTGTATCTGGAGGTATGCCTGGTCCCTCCTCCGTGAAGCCTGGGGGTTTAATTCACAGCCAGGGCAAGCACAGATTCACAGACATCAAGGGTGGGGACCCCCGTGGGAGTCTCAAGGCAACTCTAGGAACGGCATGATTCCCGGGATCATCAGTTTCTTTCTTGATATAGGACTCAGGGGGCAGCTAGGTGACTTTTACAGTATATCATGTTCGAAAGACACACTATAGACACTTTGAAACCAGAACTGAATAGCAAGAAGAGCCCTGCCCACTGCTATCAGAAAGGGTTGAATTGAAAATCAGTGGTAACAAGGAAGCTATGCAGACTAGAGGTAACTGAGTTCAAATTTTGGATCTATTGCTGAGCTAGTTCCTTTAAGGCTGCTCCAGTTTGGTACCTGCTGCTATTGCTCCTTGTATTGTGTATATATATTAACCATGGTAGACACTGGCTTAATAAGATAAAAAGACCCTGCTAGCAGAAACTTGAACCCCAGCTCAGGCATTTTTCTCCCTAAGTGGGTCACACAACATGTTTGCTTGATGTCTTTCTCCATGACTCCATGACTCTTGGTTTAGCTTCAACAGGGGAGGTGAAGGATTCTCCTACATGGATGGCCTGGTGCTAAAAGCAGGCTCTTGGAAGGTAGCTCATGGGAGTTTGAATGTGATCAAGGTCTCTCACGTCTTGGGAGAGTGCTGCAAACAGCCAGCAGTTGTGCAAAAGGTGGACAACCTCTCCTCAAGTGAGGTCCCCCTTCTGGACACTATGCACCCTCATTTGATAGAAATGGGAGTGTAGAAACATCCATCCCTGTATCTAAGTGGTCTGCTCTAGGCACCTTCTGGTGCCTCAAGGGGCTTTGGATCACACTTCAGAGACATTGGCTAGTGTTATAGCAGAGCCTGGTTCAAGCACTCATGGTGCTTTGGTTAGGTCCCGGAGGACTGGAAAAGGGCCAGTGTGGTCCCTATGTTCAAGAAGGGGAGGAGGGGGGGAACCAGAAAACTATAGGCCAGTTAGTCTCACCTCTGTCCTTGGGAAAATGCTGGAAAAAATAATTAAGGATCACATTTGTGGGAGCCCAGCAGGGGAAATAATGCTGAAAGGAAATCAGCACGGATTCATTGCCCGTAGATCCTGCCTGACTAACCTTGTTTCTTTTTATGACCAGGTCACAAAATACTTAGATGGAGGAGTTGAGGTAGATGCCATCTACCTAGACTTTAAGAAGGCCTTTGATACGGTATTGCACTTTGTTCTCGTAAATAAATTGACAGGCTTTGATGAAGATGATTACACAGTCAGGTGGGTGGCAAATTGGCTTAGGGGTTGCACCCACAGAGTGGTGGTGTGCAGGTCGGTATCAGCCTAGAAAGATGTGGGCAGTGCGGTCCCGCAAGGCTTGGTCCTTGGAGCGGTGCTATTCAACGTCTTCATCAGTGACTTGGACGAGGGCATGGAGAGCACCCTGTCCAAGTTCGCAGATGATACCAAATTATGGGGCAGACTTAACACACCAGAGAGTAGGGAACGGATCCAGGCGGATGTGGACAGGCTGGAAAAATGGGCGGAACAAAATAGGATGCAGTTCACCAAAGACGGAGGTCAGAGGCCTGCAGGTAAGGCCCTGCGAGGAGAGGCTGAGGGACCTGGATCTCTTCAGCCTTCACAAGAGCAGGCTGAGAGGGGATCTTGCGGCTGCCTATAATTCATCAGGGGAGGGCAGCAAGGAATAGGAGATGCCCTATTTACTAGGGCACCGCCTGGTGTAATTAGGAACAACGGCCATGAAGTGATGGAGAGCAGATTTAGGATGGGCATCAGGAAGAACTTCTTCACGGTAAGCGCTGCTGGAAGCTGCAACGGGCTCCAGGGGAGGTGGTGCTCGCCCCTACCCTGGGGGTCTTCAAGAGGAGATTGAACAAGCACCTGGCCGGGATCATCTGACCCCAGCGCTTTTTCCTGCCCAGGCAGGGGTCGGGCTCGATGACCTACGAGGTCCCTTCATCTATGAATGACACCTAAATTTATAAGGGCTGTATAGGGACCTGGTTGCCTTACGCTGTCTCTTTGGATTTCACTCCTTGGGCATGGTAATGAATTTGTAAGCATTGCCACACCGAAGTGGAGGCATCTACAAAGCCGGTCTGGATTTTTTTTTCACTTGTTTTGCTTCCTGCTTATTTTCTGCTCACGTCTAAGCTCTTCAAATCACAGCCTGCCCTCCGTGGCGGATTTTGGAGTTACTGCAAGATACATTTTTCCCCCATTTTTCAAACCCGCGCGGGGCCAAGATTTTCCTGGAATTATAAACTGCATGACACCTCTTCTCAGCAGAAAATATCCTATTCAAAGGGTGTTATCTAGGGAAGTCAGGGCTCACCAGGATAAGCTGAAGGTTCAAGGTGCAATCGGGACCAGTAAGCCTATGTTTGAAATGAGGGAGAAGTCAATGTAGCCATCGGAGGCTGAATTCAGATCCCAGGCCCACCAAGGCACTTCTTTTATCATCATTCGAATCACTCTTATCTTTTGGCCCAAAGCTGCTGTTAACAGCTGGGATACCTGTGGTGTTCCCAGGTAAAGGACTGGGAAGGGGGGGTATGTTGGACAACCACATGACTTGAATCACTTCCTTGACTTCCAGTCACCTTATAATTTTTTGATGCACCTCAATTCTGGGACATCTGGATGTGGGAAAAGGGAGCGTGTTTCCCACTGCTCAGACTTTCCCAGGTGCCGGTGTATTTAAAAAAAGAAAATACTGGAATTATCCCCTTCTTTTCACACTTCCCCTTCTTATTTATAACAAGGACAGAAGGATTGAGGGGCTAGAGCTTTTAAAGGATCTGGATTTCAGCCCAGAACTGCAACTGGTGCACCGCATGAGCCCGGATAAATCAGCTCACGTTCCCATGCCTCAGTTTCCCTACACGAGTGGGGTGATTACATTCATCCCCTGTTTGTAATGAGATCCGGGGCTGGAAAGGGCTGGGGCACACTGTTCTGAGCAGCTAGCTGGATGCGACAGATGGAAACCGTGTGTTAGCCCCTTGGCGGCACGGCAGCTTTCTATATTTCACGGAGACAATGGATCCAGCAAGTCAGGCAATAGCAGGAAAATGCCAGTGCATTAAACTGACTCCTGCCCTGGCCTTTTGAGTTTCGGGAATTATTGATGTGCTCATTAGCAGCTTTGCTATAAGCCTTGTATGCCGAGTGCCAAAGGCTGCCAGCCAGCGATCGCTACTGGAAGGTCACTATCAAAACCGGGACCGGATCCAACACAGCATCCCACCTATTCTGAGGACTTAATTTATAGTTTTAATTAGGGGAATCCTAGGATCATTGATCAGCCCCATGGCTTAGTGTTGAGAGCAGGAGGTCAGGGGCTCGGTCGCTCTGTTGGCATAACGGTGAATTTAGTTTTCTTTAAGAGATGAGACATCTGTGCTCAGGAGGAAGCCAAGATAGCAGACGGGATCTGGCTGCCAGAACTAGCCTGGGAAGGAGCAGGTTTCTGCTGTGTCCTGGGGGCCCTTGACAACTGTGCATGGGGATGGGAGGGCTGGTTCAGGAGCCGCATGACTGACGGGGATAGGTTGCGAGTGGTATTGGGTAGTGATCCTCTCCAGAAACAGCAAGCGAGCTTCACCCCGGAGGAAGCTGGCGAGAGAGCCTGCCATCCAGTTTGCAGCTGCAAAGTCCTCCTGGCACAGATGCTCCTGTAATCCCATACAGCAAGTTGCGGCTGTATTTAGAAACGGCTTTACTCGTGCACCCATGATGCAAGCAACACACTCCCCACCTCCCTCCTTTTCTGTACGACGTGGGCAGCCCGAGTGGGGGCTGGTTGCCATGTGGGAACGGTACCGCTGGCAGGCGGGAGGCCAGCAGCGTGTGAACCGAACGGGGAGCGATGGGAGAGAGCAGCACGTGGAAACGGTGCCCCCCGGAGAGATGCCGAAGCGGCCCGGCGCTGGGATAGTTCCTGTGGCAGCCTTAGCTGTTTGGGAAGCCAGCTGTTCCCCTGTTATTGAATGCGCCCTGTTCTCCTGCCAGATGTTCCCAATCAGCGACCTGACAGATCTGTCCCTCGTTCCCAAGATCGATTAATCTCCCCCCGGATTCCAGTTCCCTTTCTCAGGATCTCCCTAAAAGCGGCAAAATAGCTGGGGTTGTGCATGCATATGTGTGTGTGCGTGCGTGTGTGTATAGGTGTTGGTTATGCAGGTTATTTCTCCTCCTGCTTTCAAAGGAATGACTCCACCACACTGGGAGTCTGGGCACTGCTCAGCGTTGGCAGCGAACCTCGTGCCATAAAAATCTCACTCTGGCAGGAAAGAGCTAACACCCCAAGGAGCGTCCTACCAGCCTGATGTCAGCCACCGGCTTCCTACTGCAGATTTTAATTTATTTCTTTTTTCTTGCTTTTAAAGCCGGGGGGAGGCATTGAGGAGGGGAGAGGGACTATTTCAGGCTCTGGGTGGAGAGCAGGGAAGGGAGGCATCAGAAACACCCGGGTGTAGGAGCCGCCGGGCATGCTCAGTAGCCATTTCAGAAATGGGGCAAGGAGGTTTCGGCATTGACACCTGGCAGGTGACACCTAGTGATGCTCCAGGAGCTAATGGGAGCACAGATTATGTGCATGTGGAGGGGGGCAGGAGGGGGTCACAATAAATCCAGTCATTCAAATCAGCCCTGAAGGCTTCAGGCTGGGTCTGCAGCCCAACCTTGGTGCTTTCAGGGCGGGTTGCTCTCAGGCCCAGCCTGCTCCCACTTGCATGTGTCCAGCTTGGAAACAGGGCATCCAAGCCTGCCTTTCAGCCTGTAGGTGAGAGATCAAATGCTTATTAAATGCCAAATGCACAGGCAGCCTTAGGTGCACAGGCTGGAACAAAAGTGTCCTTGCCACCTGGACCACAAAGGCACACTCCCTCTTGGCCTGCTCTCCTCCAGCTCCCTAAATGCTGTCCTCCTTGGCTGCCCAGAGGGGCTCCACTTGAAGAGGAGGATTGGAAGTTTTTACTAGTCCTGCCTAACCTAAGGCCTGCTAGTTATGGTAATTTTCTGGGATTTAAGGTGCTCAGTTCCCTATGTCTCAGGGCCTAGAATTTGCATCTTCCCCATCTCAGACCCATGCCCTCGTCGAGGAGCTCAAAGGGGCGTGGGCCCTTCTCCTCCACTCTCATTTATACATTTCTCTCCAAGTAAAATAGAGCCCTTTATAACAGTGACTCTCAGTCGGGCTGCTCCAGCACCCCGGGGTGCTGTGAGATCCTTTTAAGTGTCTGCAGGGTGCCACGCAATATTGGCACTGTTCGGTGTGCAAGCACCTACACATGCTTCATAAGATAAACCCAGAGATTTCATAGAGGGGCAAAAATGTTCTTCCCTGCTTCCGAGTCCTTTGAAACAAGAACTGCCCTTTTATTTTTCCCTCGTCAAAAAGTGAGGGAAAGCTAAGAGCCGGCATTTTGCCATCTAACAGGGGGAGCAGGCCAAAAAAGTCAGTGAATTAATCACTGCTTTATACCGTGGCTATGATCGGGTCACCCACATTCGTGCAGAATGAGGTGTCGTGGGAGATACCTGCTGTCAGACGAGACAGCTCCCTGTCTTTGCAGGGTGGACAAGGGCTGGTTTCTGCCTGTGGAGAGACCAGCAAAGTGGTGAATCTCCCTGGACGGGTTTGGATCTCCGCATGAGGTTGGACGCATCATTTTGTTGATTGTCATGGGAAAGCGAGTTGGTTTAATATTTGAGCCCTGGGTTTTAAAGCCAGATGGGATCGCTGTGATGATCTCCAGTGTAACCTGTTATGTCAGGTAGCGATTCCCGGTTCCTATATTCTCGACATACGGCTCCGTGGCAGGGTGACTCCCATCATCCACAGCTCCGGGGCAGCATGCCATGCTGACTGTCTTGGAGTTGCAGAGCTTGGGGCTAATGATAGAGTTGATCTAGTTGGGGCTGGTCCTGCTTTGAGCAGGGGGTTGGATTGGATGTGACCTCCTGAGCTCCCGTCCAACCCTCGTTTTCTATGATTCTGTGATTCACTGAAGTTTGCCATGCAATGCCCTGAAGTTGAGGACGTCCGTGGTCCCAGGGTGAATGGCTCTGGAGCAGCCAGCCAAGGGGACCACCCTGGAACCAGATCTCCATCCGCCTTTCATCAAGAATCCCAACTCCAAATGGGAAGGAAACCAAGTTTTGCAATATCAATATTTTCTGCCAAATGGAGTTGCTTTTTGTGTGTGTGTACAGCTCTGCTACAGATCCTTAGCTTGTGCCTCTTGTTCCTAGCCATCAGCTGCACTGAATCCTTCTTGAAAGCTGAGGGTTGCGGGGGGACCTCATTTGCAGGCCAGAAGAGCGGTGCCCCAGTGCAGAAACTTGACTCCCATAAGTATGAATATTGCTGCAGTGTTGTTGTAGTAGCTGCAAAAGGCCTGGGAAATAAAAGCAGCAAGATTAGTGGGGTGAGGGACTGTCTTTTATTTGACCAAGCTGCATAGCTGGGAGAGAGTGGAGATGAACTGTTGGGTTTCAAATGCCCTTCCTCAAGTTGGAGAGAGAAAGAGTCATGGATGATAACTGCTTACTTCCCTTTCAAATGGTCAGACCATGAACATCACTAGATTCAGCTAAAGCAATTGTTCTGTCTTGTACTTAGCTTGGACTGGATGAAGGCCCCTGGAAACCTGAAGGTTTGTCTCCTCTTTCTCTTTCTCAACAAAACTATTTCTCTTCTCTCTGTGACCCAGGTGCCTTCACTCTAGGAGCAAGGAGGCAGCAAGGAGGAGGCAATTTGGTCAAGTAACATTTTCTTTTAATCTCACCTCATCAATCTTCCTCCTCTAAGGATAGTGAGCCCAGCCATGCTCGTCCTTCCAGGAGGTCCATCTTGGCTTCACACGAAGTGAGCTGGCAAGGCAGCTCTATAAGATGCGCTTGTGCCCCTATGGGTAATAAATGGAGGACTTTGGTTTCTATAGTGTCTCTTTCAAGAGCCCTAAAAATTACAGTCTTTTCTCATGGCACAAATGGCCCAGAAGAGCCTCAACAACTCAACAGGCCACTGTCACTGTCACTCCAGGCAGGAAAAGGTAACGTGGAGTTGTGGATGCTCTCCCCCGGGTCTACCGGGCCGCCTGCTATTCCTCACACCCGCATCTCTATATAGCTTTAGTGCACATCAGCTTTAACTCAGGACACAAGGCTCACCGGAGACCAAATTAAGTACAGCCGACTTCCCAAAACTGGGAAGGCGAGGCCAGCCGAACGTTGCATCTGGGAAAGCAGGGGAGGATCGTCCCGGCTCTCACTCGTTCCCACCAGACTGGCAGCTTTTTTCCACGTTTTACGGCCCGTCGATGTTATAATTGCATCAATCGCTGGATGCAGCAGCCTCGCATTTTTTCTGTGTGCCACTGTCTGGAGCTGCAGGAAACGTTGCTAGGCACTAGGGTTGTGTGTTTGTACACACTCTCTACGTGGTTACCGGGATGGCCTTGGGGAAGCTCTGTCCTGGACCCACAGCACTCACTGCCACTAGGGGACACCGCCGAGCTGGTTTTGCATTGCTTCGGTGACACCCTGACCCTTGGCCATGACATTTAATGTCATTGCTATGATGCCTCGCCGACAAGGCTGGGGAGGTTTGGGTCTTTCCCCCTCCTACCCATTTAAAAATTGGTATGACTCCAACATAACCAAGCCTGCTGCTTTCAGGATGGAAGCGACCCAGCCAGGGGATGGAGAGCGGACCCGAGTGTTGGCTTTTGGGGTTGTCTCAAGAGGCAACAAAAATCACAGCTCCCTTTAAAAGCCTATGGAGGCAAGAAAGAGGAGGGAGGATTCATGAAATGAAGGGTTCTGGGCTTTGCAGCGAGCTTTCTGAGCATGATAGCTATTAAAAAGGAAGTCTTAAACAGCTGGAGACCAGAATGACAGGCCTGGTGCATGCCCTGATCTTGTGTCAGTGGATTTATAGCTGGTTTCTTTCTTGGAACAGAGAAACAGGAACTGCTAGGGCTTCTGACACAGAGAGCTGGGCTGGACATGAGGGCATCTCATCTGTCCTACCTCCGTGCCACTATAAAGCACATGTTTCTGCTCCATATGAGACAAACATGGCAATGCAGCCCCCGAGCACAGTGCCGAGCACCTGCGAATAAGCATGCCCAAATGAGAGAGAGTCCTAGGGGTAGCTTTAGGGTGCTCATGGATGCAGCACTGGTCTAGACTCGCTGGGCAGCTTCATTTCTGGGATTTTCTGCTCAACACATGACTCATGGGGGTGTTTCCAGGCACAGCATGAGGGGTGTTTAGGCATACCCTATGATATCACCCACTGTCATTACAAAGATCATTATTTCTAAATTGAAGTGGTGACACTGGGAAATGAAGACTTCTTTATTTTACAGGAGGTTGAAAAATGGGGGTGGGGGCAGAGTTCATCCAGTTTTATTCTAATCATATTTTGTTTCACCATTTGGGTCTGATTTTGAAATTTCCAACCCGGGGTGGATTGCCGACTTGTGGAACTCCTTGCTGGAGGAAGCCACAGAGGCAAATACTTGGGGGATGGAAAAAGAGCTCAACAGATTTAAGAGATGTGTTTTAGAGTTATCCTCAGGCATCATGATCCGGGACCTAGGTTGCCTACCTGCAAAAAGGAGGGAGTAATCATGCACACGCTGAGTCCTATAGATGACTGCAGAGCTGGTGGGAAGCATTTTGCTGAGTTTTTGATTTTCACTGAAACATTAAATCATTGTCAGCAATCTCTCAGTTTGAGGATGATCCCTACCAGGGCCCATTGATGTGTTTTGAAGTGACTTAAGAGTCTAATCTTTGAGCCACTGATCCTTCTGCAGACGTTACAGGTCTTTCTTTAGGAGAGAGTAGGCTATAGGCTGGTCGTTTATCTCCTTTACCTTTCTGCACTCTCTCTTCTCTGCTTCGAGGGCAAGACGCTCTACCTGAAAGCAGGGTGCTGCTTGGTTGCGGCGGCAGTGCCACTGGCATCTGGTAGCAGCCAGCACCTCCCAGCTCTTTATGGCGGTGTTTATTTTCTTGGGGTATGCCTTCAACGTGTCCTTGCGGTGTTTCCTCCGGCTGATGCGAGATCTCAGGCTGCAATTAAATTGTCCGTAGCTCTTGGCTGCACAGCCAAAAGCTGAAACAGTAGCTGCTGGTGAAGACTTGGGTGGATCTAGGATTTTGAAAACAGCTTAAAACAGCAGTCTGCAGGTCCGTAGTGTAGACGAAGAGAGCCCAAGAGAAGAAAGGATAGCCTGATTAGTGGAATATCAAGACTGTTGAAAAGGAGAGTGGGTCATTAACAGCTGTTGTTCCCCATGTGGAACTGAACTGTGCATTATAGACTTACCAACTTG
Organism: Crocodylus siamensis; assembly: GCF_052110815.1. Taxonomy (NCBI): domain Eukaryota; kingdom Metazoa; phylum Chordata; order Crocodylia; family Crocodylidae; genus Crocodylus; species Crocodylus siamensis. Next base: position 202,899,466 of record NC_143399.1, read on the forward strand.
TTCAAAGATACTAGGGCACGTGGGGGCAAAATGTGGCCCACGGGCCAAATGCAGCCCACCAGGCTATTTTATCTGGCCCACCGGGCCCCTAAAAATTTTAGAAAATTAATATTTATCTGCCCCCTGGCTGCCTGTCATGTGGCCATTGATGGCTTGCCAAAACTCGATGGGCGGCCCTCCACCCAAAATAATCGCCCGCCCCCGTACTAGGGTTTCTCTGTGTAGAGCTGCATGGCGCGGTGTGGATCTCCCGTAAGTATTTGGAAACAAAATCCTGAGCTCAATCATCAGCCCAAGAGGCTTCTGTGTGCAAGGTGTCATGATGTGTTGTAAAGTCAAACCTTTTCTCCTTTCTTTGTTTCTTCTTTCGAGTGACAAAAACAGTGTCTGTATCTTTATGCGCTTTGGCGTTTTTGTCGATTCAGGAGCTCTTGGCTGTCAGAGAAGTTACCACAGATTATGTCGTGGAAGTGGCTCTCGTCGATCCCCCTTTTTTTGGTTGAAAACTCATGATGATCTTGGACCAGACAGCTAGTTTGTTCCAACTCCAACTTGAGTTGGAACGGCAGAAGAAAGGTAAGCAGCTCAGTGTCAGCAGTCATGGAAAGTTGCCTTCAGAGAAAGTTTCTTCCCTGCCCTCAGGAAAAGTTTCTTTCTGACCTCCCGGCTTATGACCTGAAAAGCATGATGATTTATAGCTTTTCCAAAACCATGTTTTTCAACTTACTGATAGTTTTTAAAGGCTGAATGTCAACCGGTGTCAGATGGAGTTACAGAGATAAAGAATACGACCGTATTTTCAGAATCACTTATCATGGATATGGGTTTTCTCCCCTTGAGTTAACATGAGAGCTGTCACCCACTCCTCCTTACCGGGTTTGTTGAGCAGCCACTGAGATCAGAGTTCATTCTGGACTTAGTCCTAGAAAAGAAGCCAAGTATGATAACTAAAATAAAACATCTGGAGGTCTGGCCATCAGAATATCATCAGATATGCGCTGATTCTAAGGCTATGCTATGTATGAAAGGTAAGAATCTGAAGCATTGCGGGTTTTTTAATTAAAAAAAATAGCTCTTTGAAAGAATGTGGAATGAGAAAAAAATAATGTTGATCGGAGTTGATTGTCTAGGAAATTTACTATGGAAAATTGTAGGTCCATAATGAATAGTTGGAGAGCTTTAATGGATGTCTGTGCCAATAAAATCTAAACATATATTTAAAAAATAAAGATAACAGAAGTCAATCTAGCTAACCAGCGATGTAAGGAACAATGTGAAGAATAAACACTGTTTTTAGGGGGTGGGGAAAGGGCAAATAAGTTTCTAATTAGTAGGAGGGATTGAGTAGATTATACAGAGACGATAAAAGCAAGGCAACATAATTGGAAACACAGAGCTGCAGTATGAAACAATCCAAAGCACGTTATCTAGCACAAATGATTTTTCTTTTCTTTTTTTTCCCTGGGCAAGTGGTGAATAAAAAGGTTGATGGTCTTCAGACTCCGGGATAGGAAGCAGATGGGGGAAGGTGGTGAAGACAAACTGAGTAGCCTTGACTGATCCGCCTGTTGCCCCATTGAGAGATAATGATGCACGTGGCCTTTCGCCCCTGCTACGGCTTTCGCCCCCCCGCAACCCGTGTCCCAGTTCTGCAAGCATTTAGGCACATCTTTAATGTCAAGCATGAGAGGTGCTCTGTCAAAGTCATGAGGACTACTCCTGTGTCTGAAGTGTGTGTAGGATCAGGGACCTCGGTAGATAATAAATGAAGATCGGTAGTGACTCCTGGCTGTTTGATGGCCAATGCAAAATCACCCTGATGGATTTATTTCTAGGGTCCATATTAAAAAAAAAACCCCAAACCCCTCACTGTCGTAGTCAGACTGACATATTCTCTCTCAAATCCCACCCCTACCACTTTAAATTGAGAATGAAGACTAGAACAGGAAATGCAACTTATGGTGCCTAAGCTTATTCACCCAATTTCACCATTTTCCCTCTCTGCGGATTATACTTTTCTTGGATTTAATTCACTGGCCCGTGACTCTTCTCTTCCTAAATATCTGCAAATGACTCCCAGCCCATGGTTCATTCATGACCAGCTGGTTATAAGTATTTCACAGTCCAAACTGGACCTGTTTTGATTGGATGCACTGGTGACATGGTATCATTTCTGAACCCTGACTTGATGGGCATAACTCCTATAATCAGGCTTCTAAATTTGGAACTGGCTTGCTGGAAGCCTTCTGCAATATTGGCCTGATGTTTGGGATTGCTAGGTGAATTCAGCCCTCCACTAATCTCAAACGAGGCCTGCCGAATTCCTGCAGGCACGGTCAGCGTCTCCACACAGAGGTAAATTTAATTCCCTACAAGCATTCCAGCCAGCAAACCCACTTGCAAGACTATTCATCAGCAGCTGACACAGTCAATGTGACTTTGTCTCCGACTCCAGATGGACAATTGAGGTCATTTTGATTGATCTGTTTATTTATTTGACTGGCTTTGCTCTGCTCTGATTGGGACATGTAAAGGGGGTGTAACGCTGAAGGAAGCTTCAATGCTTCTGTCTCTGTCCTGTGAAAAGAGAGATGTAGTCTGTCTAACTGGGTTATACAGCCTATTCTGCACTAGTGTTTTGTTTTGTCCTTTACAAACCTTGAATTTTGTATCCAATCTGTGCATCTTTCTGCAAATCCCAAATGCAAATTCTATTATCAGCTGGATGAAAAAAGACACTTAAGAGGGGACACGATAGCAGTCTTCAACTACCCAAAGGGCTGCCATGAAGAGGAGGGAAAGCATCTTTTCTCTCTTGCTGCAGAGAGGACATTGTGAACCAATGGCCTGAAGTTGCAACAGAGTAGGATTAGATTGGATATCAGGAAAACGTCTTCCCTGCTAGAGCAGTGAGGCAGTGAATACACGTCTAAGGAAGCTGGGGACTTGCCATCACTGGAGGTGTCCAAGAAGAGGTTGAATATCCACTGGTTATTGGGGTTTTTTGGTTTCTCCCCCGCCCCCCACCAGTGACAAGAGCATACCTTCGGCTCATTTTCAGCTTCTGGTCCACTCACAGGTCCTTCTCTGCAATACCGCAGGCTAACCAATCATTCCCCAATTGGTATTTATGCATGCAATTATTCAGTGCTGAGTACAGGACTTTGCATTTGTCTTTTGCTGACTTGTATCTGATTGATATTAGACCATTTCTCCAAGTCATTCTGGATCCCAGCCCTGTCTTTCAGAGTGTCTGAAACTCCACCCAAGTTGGTGTCATCCACAGATTTGCTAGGCATGAACTCAATTTCACCATCCTGATCATTAATGAAGATATTGAACAATACTGGAGCCAGGGGAACCCGCTTGACACCTGCTCCCAACTAGACATCGAATCACCAATGACTCCTCACTGAGGATGATGAACCCTCTATGGTGTATCTACCTTACAGTATGTTCATCTAGTCTGCATTTACTTATCTTATTAATGAGAGTTGCATGGGAAACAGTGTCAAAAGCCTTGCTGAAGTCAAGGTATATCACATCCACTGATCCTGCCACTTTATGTAGAAGAAAACCAAGTTGGTCAGGCACGACTCTTGCTGCATCCATGCTGCCTGTTCTTCTCTAGATGTTTTGAAATATATTCCTTGAGGACCTGGTTCACGATATTTCCATGTATTGAGTTCAAAACGACTGAACTGTAATTCCCCAGATTCTCACCCAGCCCGATACTGAAAATCTTCAGTGAAAGCAATCCCATGGTTTCCCTGGTCAGCTTGTTAAATTGTCCTGCTGTTTTTGCCATAAGAATTTTTTTTTTTCCTTGAGATTTAATCTAAATAGTTTTTGCTATAGTTTAAACCCATTTCTTCATGTTCTGCCTTCTGTGGCAAGAAAGAACAATTGTTTCCCCTCTTCTTTGTCACAGCCATTCAAATATTTGAAAAGGCCAGGCTTGTTCTGGGCAAAACCGGTCATAAAATGGAATTGCTGTCCTATGAAGATTTCTGATATTTCAGGATTTCTCAGCATGGAAATCCAAATATCAGAACATTTCGTGGGGAAGAGTTATATTTTGGGAATGTCCCCATGGGACTGTTGACTTTTTCAGTTAAAATGAAATGTTTTGACATTCTGAGAGCAAAAGTTGAACTAAAATAGTTATTTGAACTGAAGCACGTTGCTTTGGAATGTCCATTTGAAATAAAACATTTTGAATGAAATTGGTTTTTCCACATGAAATGGGTCGCTTCAAGCACCGCTTCAGTAAACTGATTGTTTTGGTTAAGACTGGAATACTCCTCATGATAGATTTTGATTTTGATCCACCCGGCTTTTCCGGTAAAAGAGTTTTCTTCCTGAAAGTGTTTTACCATTTGCAGTTATGGACTTTATGCATGGTATAGTTTTTACCTGTTACCTCTTAACCAGAGTCCATGGACTAGCTGGTCTGGGCTAGTGGAATACTCCCATAATGGCTTGTCATCAAATCACAAAACCCATAAAAAAGTAGGGCTAGAAGGGACTTCTAGAGGCGACGTAGTCCAAAACCTTGCCTGAGACAGGATCATCCATGTCTAACTCTGGGAACTGAATTTGAAATCCTGATATGGTCTTTCCCAGTCTATTGGATTTGCCATGACTTTAGGGAGATATCTTGAGAAGGACTTGTTTCCAGGTTTCTTTTGGGATATGATGCAAACTATTTGACCTATAATGAGGCATCTTTCTTTTTTAATCAAGAAAATAACAAATCATCCAGTTTAAAAGCTAGGACATTGGGTTTGGCCTTGCAACAACCCCTCTGATAGTCCATTAAGCTAATGCAAGAGGCTGTAGTGTCTCAGCAATATACCCATGGGATTTTAACTTTTTCTCTTGTCAACAAAACCAAACTACAACAAAAGATTTCAATCCTCTGCTGATTCCCCGGCAGAGTTTTAAGCCTCCAGGCCGGTACCTGCTATTTTGCTAGGTAACTTATCTAGGAACATGCTGTGCTCGCAGATTTTTCCTATCAAAGGAGCTCTTGACTTCTGACAGCTACAGCTGTGTTACGAGCAATGTGAGTTAAATAGAGACCAGCAAAGTTTGCAGTAAAATAGGGTCACTTCTTGTTTCATTCAAAAGCAAAACCAAGCATGTTAAATAGATTTTGCAAAAGAGGGTTAAGTTATACAATAATAAACTCAGTTGTGTTGGCATTGGAGGGGCTGGTGGGGGTGGGGGTGGGGGGGTTGAAATTCTGCTCATCTAATTTTGTATGACTTGGCAGGAGTTTGGAAAAGCAAAGCAGGGTTCCCAGCAAGTTAGAGTTGCAAGAAAGTCCCTGATTTAGAAAGCTGACTTGGTGCATTCTCTCTCTTTTGCTGGATTTGCAGAAAACCACATGAGCCAGGAGGGATTTATTTTAGTGTTTGCCACGGTACATGGTGACAACATCTGGTCAGAAAGCAAGATTCCAGCCAAATTTCACAGTTTTTGTTTTTTTCATGGTGGTACTTCCTAGAAGACCACAAGTAACAGCCCAGTTGCGCTAGGTCTTTCACAGAGCTGGAGTGAAGGACAAACCCCTGGAACTTCTATAGAAGTTTGCACTCATACACCTAGGTAAGAACAGAAGAAGTGCCATACTAGGTCAGACGACTAGTGTATCTGTGTATATCTGTGTAAAAAAGTCTTCTTCTTTCATATGATAAATGATCAACAGCCTAGGCAGTGATGCCAAAGGTTACTGCCCAATGGGGAATCTGTAAACATGTATAAACTTGCGGATTATTTGATATATTGCCAACTCTTGCAATTTTATCCTGAAGGTTGCAGTATCTTTTCCCCTAAATCCTCCAGACCTGGAGTCAGGTCATTGTGTGAGAATCTCAACATGTATACATATGTTTTCAAGATTTTCATTCCACTCCTGAGGGCCAGAATTGTGTGCGTGTGTATGTGTGCATGCACATGCATGTATGCATGTGTGCGCACGTGCACACATGTGTGTATGCATGTGTGCATGTGTATGCATGTGTGTGTGCATGTGTGTGCATGTAAATATCATGTGCGCATGCGCGCGTGCGCACACACACACTTGTAATTCTGGTCCTCAAGAGTGGAACAAAAAGTTTGAAAACACAAAACTTAAAGACTCCAACACTTAGGCTAAGTACAGACAGTCAAAAAGCCCGAGGCTGAATTGATTCAGTCTTTGCAGGTAAGTTTAAGCTACAGAGATTGAACCGATAAGCAAGTGACCAGACATTCACCTTTGATTCTGGAAATGCAGCCACATGCCCGTAGTGGCCCAGGACAGAAGCTGGGAGGGGGGGTGCTAGAGCACCCCTCCCTGCTCAGCTGGAGCAGACAGCTTGGGCCAAGGATAGCCTACCTCCACTGCGAGGGAGGTAGTTTGTGGGGGAGGTGCAAAGCATCCTGGGATGCTTAGGGGCTGTGATTTAACTTGAATTCAGAGGATGTCTGGGACAGAAGTTCAATAAACCAATTTAATGTAATCAGTTAAGTCTGATACTACATCCATCCAGGTTTATTTTAAACTGGTTTCAGCCCATTTTGAAAGCAGTTTATGTGCACTGAACTTCTGTTGTGTTACAGATTTGAACCAGTTTCCAATCACTTATACTAGTTTCTATGTAACTTCTGTCCCTAAAGACATATAAAATGAATCTGCAATGTATTATTAGTCAGACCACATGGGTTGTAAACAATAACCTGGTTGAGGGTGTTGACTCATGACTGGTCAGACTGCAGTTAGAGGACTGCATCCAGTTTTGGGCACCGCACTTCAAGAAGGATGTGGATAGACTCGAGAGGGTCCAGAGGAGGCCACTCAGATGGTTAGGGGCCCACAGGACAAGCCCTATGAGGAGAGACTGAGGGACCTGGACCTCTTCAGCTTCCACAGGAGAAGGCTGAGAGGTGATCTTGTGGCTGCCTACAAATTCATTAGGGGGGTGCAGCAAGGGATCGGAGATGCTCTGTTCACCAGGGCGCCGCTTGGGGTAACAAGGAACAATGGTCACAAACTGACAGAGAGCAGATTTAAGTTGGATATCAGGAAAAACTTCTTCACGGTAAGGGTGGCCAAAATTTGGATTAGGCTTCTAGGGGAGTTGGTGCTCTCCCCTACCTTGGGGGTCTTTAAGAGGAGGTTGGATAGGCATCTGGCTGGGGGCATCTGACTCGGGCACTCTCCTGGCCAGGCAAAGGGTTGAACTCGATGATCTCTTGAGGTCCCTTCTGACCTCAGCATCTATGAAACACTCTATAGGATGGCTTATATATGGATGATCCTGTCCTGAGCAGGAGGTTGGACTAGATGACCTCCTAAGGGCCCTGTTGTCTGTGATGATGTGATTCTAATGGGATCTCCTTATATGATAAGGGAAGAGGGTCAGGGAATGGATAAGTCTGGACAGACCCCCACATAAATAATACCCTTAATATCTGTTCTGTGTCAGCATGTGGTACAGGACACTGGGCTGGATGGACCTGGGGGCTGGCCCCACTTAAATTATTAAGTTCTACTATATCTGAGGGCTAATGGTCTATCTGAGGTTATACATAAGCATGATGAGACCTCTAGGAAAATCAGTGGAGCAATGCTGATTTGTACCAGGTGAGGGTCTAACAAGTGTGTTCCTGCTATTCATAATAGCTAGCTGCTTTGCAGTCTTTAAGCAGACAAGGTTCTTTGTGTAAATATGATACCTTTTATTAGACCAACTTAAATAGTTGGGAAAATTCTTCTTTGCAAGCTTTTGGGCACAAACACCCTTCCTCGGGCTGAGGAGGCGTCTGCAGTTGGTCTGTGCTCTCAGTGCATTTGTACATTGTAATGCATGATGCACTCTGGGATTGGGAAGGGCTATTACCCCATTTGAATGTGGGGTGGAGAGGAGAGAGTACAGTCCATATCCTTATAGGTATTTGGGCATCTAGCTCCTTTTGAAGTTTGGAGCAAAAGTGGCTGAAGGCGTACAGGGTATTTGTGGGAAAACAGGCATTTGATCCCAGGTCTCCTGGGTCCAACACTAGTATCTTCACCACTAAATTATCCTTCCACCCTTAATTTTGCTTCTTTTCTCTGTATTTCAAAAATCTTCCTTATAGTAATCCTTCATGGTATATGTCAGCCACTCCCTGACTTCTTCCCTCTGGGGTTGTAGGCGATGGAGAAGGCAGAGACCTACTAGTTTCAAGTTCATCTATCTAGGGTTGCTCTCAAGCAAAAGAAAGAAACTTATAAAGTGAAAGAAACTTGCAGCATGTTAATGGGATTTGAGCCTCTTTCCACTTGTACCAGGTTTATACTGGTTCAATTCCTTCGACTAAGTGGAGGTATCAATGATTTACCCTGCTGTAAATGTGAGGCGAACCAGTGCAAACTTGTTAGAGGAGATGGAAAGAAATACGTATTGACATCAGTGACCTTTGGGGTGATTCTCAGTGTCTCCTCCCACTTACTACAAACACGCAGGGCCTGGTGAATGGGAAGCTGGATTGGTCCAGGTGCCATATGATAGAGATAAGGGCTCCTCACACCTTTTCCATCCCGTCTGCGAGCTGGCCCAGGATTGATGAAGTGCTCCTTTTCCAACTGCCTCCAAAACGAACAGCAGCTCTTGCTACTCCCATGATCGCCTGACCCAGGGGCTGTGCAACATGAGTGCTGGAGCTGCCACCGCCACCACGCTGGTCCGACACCATCGTGTTGCTTGCTCCTCCCTCCTCTCAATGCTAAACACTTTGTGCCCCCTCCCCTCCTTTCCCCCGGCCACCTTTATTGCCCTGCAGCAGCCGGGGGATGACATCCAAAACTCAGTCAGCCACAGAGCTCCGACTCCCTGAAATTATAGGCGATGGGCTGAGACGGGATTGAGGCCTGTTTAGTGTTACTTCCCTGTCATTCCTCATCTGGCCTCGGGCTGCTTTATTACAACGTGGATGCATGCTGACAAATTCTGCTATGCTTTGCCTCGCCCTCCTCCCTCCCATCTCCCCCCGCAACAATAAAATCATCCAGGCTGCTGACACATTTCGTTATCCAAAGCCCTGCTCAGAGCAAGGGGAGACGGTGGGGCTGCGTGCATGCGTGTGCACGTATGTTGTGTGAAAAGCATCCCAGTGCATTCGCAGTGAAAGTCTGCATCGTGTTGCAAAAGGGGGTGGGGGAACTCAGGGGAATACCCAGCCGTGAGCTGCCCTGGAGCAAACCTAGAGTTCATTTCAGTTTGGATCTGCTTCTTGCTTTTTCATTCGTGTGTGTGTGTGTGTGTGTGTGTGTGTGTGTGTGTGTGTGTTTCCATACTGATTTAGGGCTAATGGTGGCAGATGCCACATTAAATTATGGCCTGATTCTCAGCTGGTGTAAAATCAACAGAGCCCTATGGAATGACGCTGGATGACAGTGCAACTCTTCTTTATCTAGGCAATTGCTTAGTTCCCACCACTGCAGCCTTACCCCACTGAAATCAATTAGGTTTTAGGTATCTCCCAACAGGAGCGAATGTCCTTATCTAGAAAATTGCTTAGATCCCATCACAGCTGCATCTAGGCCTTCCCCCACTGAGATCAGTGGGGATTTAGGTCTCTCTCAGCATGAATGCATTACCTAAAAAGTGCTGTGAATTTGGGCCAGAGAGTTTGTGGGTTTATCCTTACAAAAGCCTTCCCCTCCTAGGCTGTAGGGTGGGTGCAGGGCACAGAGCTCTGCTCTTCTGCCCCCAGCCCTTGAGTGTGTGACTTTGTTATGAAGGGGACATGAACGTCATTAACAGAGTAGGGGGATCTTGGAGCTGGTGAGCAGTGGGAAAAGATAGCAAAAGGGTTAGCAATGGCAATGCCCAGGACCTGGTCCACTGCAAAACCCTGACCACAAGGCCAGTGTTCACCTGCTTCAAATCTCTTTGCTGACTTGCTTCTGACAGCTACAGCTGCACTACCAGCAAAATGAGTTAAATAAAGACCAGCAAAGTTTGCAGTAAAATAGGGTCACTTCTGGCCTCATTCAAAGCATGTTAAATAGATTAGAGCACTTGCAAGGGGCTGTATGTTCCTCGCAAGTGCTGTAATGACCACGCTGCAGGTTAAGCACTATCAGAGCACTCTTCAGCTTTGGTCTTGAAGCTGGGTAACCAAGAAAGGAGATAACATGAGTAGGAGGATAAAAGCAAGCCAGCGACGGAGTGTGGGGCTCGATGAGTTGCTGGCCCTGGAAGGGTCCATGTTCTGGGTTCTTGTCTGTGCTCCTCCCTTCAATGGGGCAGCCGCATCCCTGCTGCACTTCAGCCACTGAATGACAAAACCAAAGGTCAGTGGCTCATCTTCAAGAGCAGGACTGGGAGTACAGTAAGCTATGCCTAGGCCGGGTGGTTAAAGCACTTTGTTTCGGAAGCAGGAGATACCCATTCAAACCCCCTGAAGGGGAAATGAGATTTGGCTCCTTGCTCATGATAAACTTGTGTTCGTGTGGGTGTAGAAGAAGGGTGTTTGTACCCAAAAGCTTGCAAAGAACAATTTTTTCCCAACTATTTAGGTGGTCTAATAAAGATATCATATTTACTTGAAGAACCTCATCTGCCTATGTGCTTAGACCAGCACGGTTACAACCAACAACCTTTGGGTGTAGGATGCATTCAGTCCTATGCTGGAGGGGGAAATGGGTGGTGAATCAGGACAGTCAGAGTCTAAGGCAAGCCAAGGTGCACAATCACCTGGATGATGGAGCCTGCAGTTGAACAAGAGAGTTGTAGCTTATTAAAACATAATGCTAACCTGGCCTTGATGTAAGTGCTTGGACTGATGCTGGAGCGGGTGGCTTAGCAGCTCAGTCAAGGCAGCTAGAGTTTTAACTTGTGGTCAATAGAGTCACAGTCATAGAAAAACAGGGTGGGAAGAGGCCTCCAGAGGTCATCTAGCCTGAAGCAGGATCATCCCTATCCAAACTCTCCCATACAACCTTACACAAGCAACCTTGTCAGACAAACGCAAGGCATAGCACCCAACCAGCCACAGATAAAGCAGGGGAACAGTGGCAGCCTGTGTCCTACTGCTTCAAGGGTTGCTAAAATATGCTGGAGATATCCCAGAAAGAGGGCCATGCCTTCTCCCCCAGCCCCTCCTACAGAGGAAGACAACCCCCTCCCCCCCACAGCCTGTATCAATCTGATCAGAGGGTTAAACTCCTTCCTGACCCCATTTGTGCTGTCCCTGGGCAGAGGGGCAAGGAAACTCTGGGTTTGAATCCCAAATGGAGCACTGGCACAGCCCAGTCAAAATCCCCAGCCTTGGCTGCAGCCAAATCCCCTTTATGCTGAGGGGAAACCAGCTTGGGTTCGTAGCAGGTAGATCACGCCTGACTAATCTGGTCTCTTTTTATAACCAGGTTACAAAACACCTGAACACGGGAGTAGGTTATTTAGGCTTCGGGAAGGCCTTTGATACGGTATTCCACCCCATACTGGTGAACAAGTTAAGAGGCTGTGACTTGGATGATGACACAGTCCGGTGGGTGGCAAATTGGCTCAAGGGTCGTACCCAGAGAGTGGTAGTGGATAAGTCGGTATCAACCTGGAAGGACGTGGGCAGTGGGGTCCCGCAGGGCTCAGCCCTTGGACTGATACTCTTCAATGTCTTCATCAGTGACTTGGACGAGGGAGTGAAGTGTACTCAGTCCAAGTTTGCGGAGGATATGAAACTGTGGGGAGAAGTGGACACACCAGAGGGCAGGGAACAACTGCGGGCAGACCTGGACAGGTTGGACAAATGGGCAGAAAACAATAGGATGCGATTTAACAAGGAGAAATGCAAAGTGCTGCATCTAGGGAGGAAAAATGTCTAGCAGCACACCTACTGCCTAGGAAATGACCTGCTCGGCAGCACAGAAGTGGAAAGGGATCTCGGAGTCCTAGTGGACTCCAAGATGAACACGAGTCGTCAGTGTGATGAAGTCATTAGCAAAGCTAACGCCGCTTTATCGTGCATCAGCAGATGCCTGACAAACAGAAGCAAGGAGGTGATACTTCCTCCCTCTCGGACGCTGGTCAGGCTGCAGTTGGAGTACTGCGTCCAGTTTTGGGTGCCACGCTTCAAGAGGGATGTGGTTAACCTGGAGAGGGTCCAGAGGAGGCCACTTGTATGGTTAAGGGCTTACAGGCCAAGCTCTATGAGGAGAGTCTAGGGCACCTGGACCTCTTCAGCCTCCACAAGAGAAGGGTGAGAGGTGACCTTGTGGCTACCTATAAATTCATCGTGGGGGTGCAGAAGGGAACTGGGAGGCTTTGCTCACCAAGGCGCCCCTGGGGGTCACAAGAAATAATGGCCATAAGCTAGCAGAGAGCAGATTTAGACTGGACATTAGGAGGAACTTCTTTACAGTTAGAGTGGCCAAGGTCTGGAACGGGCTCCCAAGGGAGGTGGTGCTCTCCCCTACCCTGGGGGTCTTCAAGAGGAGGTTGGATGAGCATCTGGCTGGGGTCATCTGAACCCAGGGCTCTTTCCTGCCTATGTAGGGGGTCGGACTCAATGATCTATTGAGGTCTCTTCCGACCCTAACATCTATAAATCTATGAACTCCCCTATCCCTCCAAGGAACATGGAAACCCTCCCTGATGTGTAGCAACAGGAGTGGGAAAAATTATCCTTCCTGACCCAATATGGCAATCAGCAAAGCCAAAAAAGCCTTGGAAAGGCTAAACACCCTCCAGTCTACTCTGCAACCTGGGGGCAGCAAGTGTCACTCAAGACATCACTGTCTTACTGGTCAACCACATCTGTCTTTTCTGTATCCCCTGCAGGTATCTTATACCTGATCCTTAAATCTTCTTTCATAATTCATCCAGTCATGGAGCTCTGCTTTATTCTCCTGCCGCTGAGTCTGGCCATCTCCAATATCCACCTTCTTTAGGTTGCAGATGCTTTTCGTCAAGTCAGATCAATTCGAGCCAAGCCAAGCCAAGCCAGATCAAGTCAAGTTGGGCCAAGTCAAGTCAGGCCAAGCCAAGCCAAGTCAGTCCCAAGGCCTCTGTGACCACTGGGGCATGCTTTTCAACATCTTCCAGAAATCTGTATGGGGCAAAGGGGGCTACTGGGGACTATCGCTCTTTACAGAAAACTCCAGGTGTAGCTACTCCTAAACCATCCCTGAGCAATGCCTGTCCAGTCTCTTCTTAAACACCTCCCATGTTGGAAAATCCACAACTTCGTTAGGGGTTTGTTCCACCACCTCACTGCTCAAACAGCAAAGACGTTTTTCTTGATAGCCAATCTAAAGCTACTTTGCCGCAGCAAAGCAACAAACCAGGTGGTAACCCAAAGCCATCAGCACCAAGATGTGCTGGGCACATTCTCTAAGGGAGGAGTATTCCCAGGCCCCCGGATTAATTAGGGCTCAGTATTAAGGAGTGTTGTTTTGGGGGCTATCGTTCCACCTCCTGGTTCAGGTGTGTCCTGGTAGGAAAGGCAGCAGGCGTATATCTCCTTCTGCCATCCCCCGGTGGCTGGAGGTAGAAGGCTACTCTGGAGGTGGGGAGAGGGCTTAGTTCTCCTAGCTTGTCAGGTCAGCTGTGAAAGTCAGATCGACTTTTATATATATAAAAACAGCACAGACAGGCTGGAGGTTGCCCTCTTGTAGGAAGTCCCTTCTTTTCCCCAGGGTGCAAAACTGTGACTGAATTAGAGGCTCCCTTTTATCTGAGGGGATTAGGAGGCAGGCTAGCTGTCAGCTGTGCAGCTGGAATGCAGGAAGCATGCCTTTCCCTGGAAAGAAAACACACGGCGAAAACCCTTGATATTTTTTTTTCCGTCTCCTTCCAACCGTGTGTGTGTGTGTGTGTGTGTGTGCGCGCGCGCGCGCAAGTGTGTGTGATTTGCACTCCTTCAGGTCACTGCACACAGCACAGCAGAAAAAACAAACCCCAAACCCCCAAGGAGTCAGCTGAAGGGAGCAGCCGAAGCCGGAGTAGCTGCAGCAGCAGGTGGGCAGCGGTTCAGAGACTTGGCGGTCCTCGGGCTCGTTTGAACATTTGCTGGTGGAAGAAGATGATTGGAGGTCATGGCTGTGTTCTGAGTGACCGCTCTTTCCAGTTTGGGGGTATTAGCCATTAATTAGGAACAGGTGTCAGTTGTCTAGACGGCCACGTGAGATAGCTAGAGGGAATCAGATGCTCAGGTGATTATGGGTGAAAGGCAGGGAATTAGTCACTTAACGAACCCCACTCTTTCTTTTTTTTTTCCCCCCTCTTTCTCTACTTGGGATGTCTTTTTTTTTCCCCTTAGGGAGCTGACTAGAGAGAAAGGCACAAGGCGGCGCCTGGTTCACGGTATCAGAAGACCCAGGAGACCCCTTGGTGCGATGTTGTGCGGGTGAGTTTCCACGGGGAGCCTCTGCTCGTGGCAGTGACTCTTGTCTCCCCTGTAATGAACTTTGCTGGGAAATGAACAGTTGAGACATGTGGGTGTTGCAACGAATCAAGTGAACCCACACTTGGTTTGGTTCTCGCTCTCATCCAGGGTGTGGTTGCATCATAGAGAAGACGTCACAAGATCTTTGATGGCCATGGGTGGTTAGTTGAACACACGTCTTGCTCTAGGCTGGGGCGCCAGGCGAGGACAGGCTCTGTGCTACCTGTTGCTTTGCCTTCTCTAATTCCTCCGTGCTAAAGCACCCTTTGGCAACCTCCTCGCTCAGTACACACCCGCCTCTGAAATATCTCTGAAATATTAGAGATGGGGTGGGCTTGACAGGCCATTGGTTTAATCTGTTATGGTAATCCTTGTGTTTTATTTTAGCTGGTCCCTGTTGCTGCCTCATATTTGAGGACAGTCACCCTGGGCTGTAGTTCTGTTACATCTTGTCAGGTAAGTGTCCAGCAGTGGGGATGGGAGGTTGGTAACCAATGTGCAGGTGGCACAGAGTGAGAGGTGATCTGGTGCACGTGAGCAGAGGTCTTTCTTTCCTCTGACTCCTTGATCAACCAAGACGGGCTAGGGAGCTGGACTGCTGAATAGTGCTTGTACTCATTAGAAATGACCCTTTGTAGAGTAGCCTCAAGGTGATAGCAATCCCCTTTGGCTTACAAACTGGGACTAAAAGTATCAGTTGCTACACCTCGAGCTAAAGCTAAGGGAGTGGGTGTGAATGTATGTGCCTGGAAGAACAAGTCTCTACTGGGCCTCAAACTTACAGAAGGATCTGTAGCACATACATTACTTGCAGGGTGCCTCTACATGTGCAATTACTGTTATGTGGCTTTACTGCGCAGTAAATGTACTACCTGCATATGCAAATAGCAAAGCCAAACAGCATGAGCAGGCAGTGTATTTATTGCACAATAGACTAATTTATTGTGTAGTAAGCACCTGCACATGTAGACGGTGATGCTTTATTGCACAGTAAAGCATCTCATATAGACACAGCCACAGAGAAGGGTACACTGGAGGTACTTACCCTATTTTGAATTCAGTTTCCATCAACTTCCCATCTGACTGTATTTGATTGGTGCTGCTCTCATCCTTAAATGGCTAGATAAGGTTTTCTGGAACCTCTTGGCATGAGATGTGGGTATATACAAATACAGTATAATATTTCTTGGCTCTAGCATGCTGCTAACTTGACTCCTGCAGAGTTTCCATCAGCAGAATGACATTAATTGGTTCCATGTAGGCAGGGAGAATGACATATAGGATATGAATATTGCTCTCTGTTGCACAGAAAATATGCAAGAGTGGGCAGCGGAGGGCTGGCTTCACGTGCATAACTTGTTGAAGACCAAAAGTTTAGGTTCACATCATTTCCAGAAGGGTATGAGGTGCTGTGCAGTTCTTAAGGCCTGGTGTTTTTTTGGTGGCCTTATCTGCCATCAGAGGTGCCAAACACCAAACGTATAGAGCATTTGGAGCTTATATTCAGAGCAGCTCTGGGAGATGCTGGTGTCCCTGTTCCAAGTGCTCAGCCTGTGGAAATTGCCATCATCTGAGGCACCCTTGTTGGAAGCCTCAGTTGGAAAGGTTTGGAAAAGGAATGTGTCACACAGCATGACCTGTCCCAGTGGGAATTTAGGAGGTCAATGAAGTGACCTAGGACCTGGAGCAGCAGGCTTGGAAAAGGTATTGTCTACAGTTTTAGAGCAGAGCACTTTGCAACAGGAGACTTGAGTTCTCTTCTGTAACCTTGGGCAAGTTACTTATCCTCTTGGTGCGCTGGCTTCAGGTCTGTACTCTGGGCATAACAGATGCATGGGATGGCAGGCTTTGTGTTGGGGCAATGTATTTCTCATATATACAGCATTTCAGTGTGCAGCCTTGGGACTGAAAACAAGGGGGTGCATTTGCTCTGAGTGTGCACTTACCGGAACTCAATACAAATAATGCTCGTTAAGAACAGGGAGAGATCACCCCACTTTTCTTGTACCTCATACTCTCTTTCTCAGAGCACATTATGGTGCTAATAGCAACCTTGACATCTGCAATAGGTTCAAGGCTGCTTCAGTAGCTATGAATTCGATGACTTCTGGTCCAGTGCACTAAATATGCAGTTGAAAGGAATGCAGTTATATTCCTGGGGTGTAGGTTGTAGCCGTGTTGCTCTAAGTTATGTTCCTGTGCACTTAAGCATTTAGTTTATGTATTCAACCAATATGCAGAAAACAGTTTACTACCCTTGACTGGCACGTGACTTATGAGCAGAGGCAGAGGGAACTGCTTGTATTTAGTTTGGAGAAGAGAAAGACTGAGGGGGATTTTATAGCAGCCTTCACCTCCCTGCAGGGGGCTGCAAATAGGATGGAGCTGGACTGGTCTCAGTGGGGGCAGATGACAGGACAAGGAGCAATGGGCTCACAATTGCAACAAAGGAAGTTTAGGTTGGATATTAAGAACATTTTGCTCCCTAGGAGAGTGGTGAAGCACTGGCACAGAGGTTGGTGGACTCTCCATCCCTGGAGATTTTTTAGACCTGGGTAGATAAACCCTTGGCTGGCATGATGTAATCAGGGATGGTCCTGCTTTGAGCAGGGAGTTGGACTAAATGTGACCTCCTGAGGTCCCTTCCCACCCTATTTTTCTATAACTTTATCATTCTAACTGGTTGGAGAGCTGTTGTAGCTGTGATGATTCAGGGCGCATGTAAAATGCCAGGTGCCTTTGGTAATCTGTGTTATTGGACCAACTGAATAGTTGGGAGAGATGTTTGTTACAATTTAATATGTAAAAATGGGACAGATGTGTTCAGCAGTGAACTATGCACTTTCCTGATGCACAGAAGTGGCATATTCAGTATTAATTGGCTCCCAGTATTATAGGCATCCGTCAATGTATAGAAGTGAAATCCCAGACATTACATATATACATATACTTAGGCTCATAAGAAAGCAGAGCTAGAAGGAACCTCACAAGGTCATGTTGTCTAGTGCCTGCTCAAGGTAGGATCATCCCTGACTAAACCACGCCAGCTATGTATCAGCCTAACTTGCTCTTAAAACTTTCCAGGGATGGAGACACCACAGCTTTCCTTCATAGTCAGAAATGTACCCCTAATCTCCAACCTAAATCTCCTCTGCTGAAGTGGGAGGTCATTGCTCCTAGTCTTGTCTCCTACAGCCACAAAGAGACAAGTCTATCTCCATCCTCTCTATACTTGTTCTTTAGGTATGTTGGAAATCCTCCTCCGTCTTCTCTCCTCCAGACCAAGTGACCCTAGTACTTTCAGCCTTTCCTTATAAATGCTCACAATTGCTTTCCTTTTCACAAGGGGGTATCAGTTCTCTTTTCGTAACCATCAGGTGTCTCATCCTTCTCTTTTTTCAGTATGGGTTCACCAAAGCACTTAAGACCAGGGCTGTCATTTTAACACGTGTGATTTCAGTAGGGCATCAGCATGGACTTAAAGCTAAGCATGCTCTCAAGTGCTTGGCTGTGTTAGGCCTCTGGACTCTTTCTGCCCCCCTCATCCTTTCTCACGGCTGCTTCCAAATCTGCCTTGAAAAAATAGGTCTAAAATTGACGTCACTGGTCTATGGCAAGGAACATTGTTGTATTCGAATCAAGTCTTATGTTAACATAGACTCCAACCTGATTTTTCAGGTGGAGGAGCCCAAAGTTGACTGCTGTAAGAAGGGCAGCTGGGTCAATCCAGGTGAGCTCTTGCAAGTAATTTACTGTCTTTTGGGGTGTAAATGAAAACCTCCTATTGGTTTGTCCAGATAAGGCTTTTGTTTTGATCTGAGTATTGACCACATAAGGGGCTAAATTGCGTTGCGCTTTTGTATGCCACGGTGGCATTCAGGTACACACAAGATGGCAATTTTTAGCATGTAGGGCCCAAACACCCACTTGGAATGGTCTGCATGTGGCTTAAACCTGAAGCGGACAGACATACAAGCCTGCTAGACAGGTTTAAGTCCAGCTGGAATGATTCAAAAATGTACTTGGAAAATCAAGTACTATTTTGAAATTTTTTGAACTCATGTTTTGGAGTGAAGGAGAAGTTGGAAAGCGGCATAGGTCACCCACCCCCCTGAAACTCCCGACACATGGTTGCAAATAGTCCCCCTACACTCACTCACTGCTGGGCTGGGTTAGGGTTATCTGCTACTTTGCACAGTCCTGGCTCAAAGGGACCCTATTCTCCTTGACCTTCAGGCACAATCATAATAGACCAAGGTAAAAAGAAGAAGAGCAGGGGTCATTTTTTTGTTCAATGTTTTTGTGGTGCCTGGCATGATGGAGACCTAATCCACGACCCATGATTGTGACTGCTAGCCTCCACCATGATGCAAAGCATCATCATCCTCTTCCTCTTCCTCTGACGAAGCTGCTGAAGTTGATTCATCTCATGGTATCCTATCCCAAGAAAACTAATGCTTTCCTTTCCCCCCGACCCACTTCTCCCCCCCAAAATCACAATTCATGCACACTTTAAAAATATTGTCTGGCTCTTCGCCTATATTCCACATTTGGTCAACATGTCAGATTAAAAAAACCAGAAGAATAGAAAAGTAGAATTCACAACAAATAATGTCACATTTTCACCTGGATTTTTATTGGTTTAGTTATTGGTTAGAGTTTGACATTATTTCTGTTCTTTTTTGGTGGGATGGAAGTATCAAAATTTCATAGACATTGGTTGACCAACCCATGCTAAAATGCACCATGGGGCTAAGAGACTGTGCTGAGTAAAACGGTACTGTATGAATGGCAGAGACTCACTGTTAGTGAAAACTTAGTGCTTTTCCAAAGCTCTAACAGCCTAAGCTAACCCCCCAAACATGCTCCTATCTGTTTAACCACACCTAGAGACTACTGGGCCACCGATTTTCCTGCTAAAAGACACAGCCATGATGCATCCTGCTCTCTCAGCACCCCATAGCGTGGTAGTCTGCCTTGCTTGCGTGGTATTTCAGCTCTGCTCTTAGCTCCTCTTTGCTTTTTGCTGCTGGGGCCAGGGTCTGGTGGGGTGGGGGAGCGAGGGCCGCATCTGCAGCTCTTTTGGGGAGAGTCTCAATAGACGTTTCTTTGTGCTGTAAGCTGATCTGAGAGCCTAGCAGAAGGTTTTAGCCGGGATGAAGAATTCAGAGGCGGGTTTCTAAACTTTTCGATGCCTAAGCCGCGTGAGCATATGGCCTTAAATCCCATAAGCTTGGGCACTTAGTGGAGATACAATAGCACTTGACGTGCCCCTCCAGCAAATGCTGCCGTAATGGAAGGTGTGTGCTGGGGGGAAGGAATGGAGCCTCGTGGTTGCCTCCACGGGCTTTGCCGTCTTTGGGAAATATCCACCTCGCACCAGCGGCTACACAATTAGCAATACCCCTGGGTGCCGGTTTGTTCAGCCTTTCCACGCTGGAAGAACTGCAATACTGGGAGATGCCAGGTTGGAGGAGATAAGTCCTAATTTGTTTCCAGCACAGCTGAGAACTCCCCCCTCCTTCCCTGCCCCAAGTAAGCCAGCAAAGGATTGAAAGCATCTGTCTGCACTGCACCCCTCTGCCGCCCCACCTCCGTGAAATGTGACTGTGGCTCAGGCCATGGACCTGCGGTGAGTGCTGAGCACCTCGAAATGGCTTGCCGCCCTCCGGACCTCCCAATGGCAACCCCTTGGAAAAGAGCCGGCGTTCCCGTGCGTTTCTTTCTGGTTACTTGTTGAGCAAGCAGTTTGCCGCAGGGGCTTATAGAGCAACGCTTCCCCCCCATCTCCCCCCCCTCGCATGTCTTGGGGATGGAGGAGGATAATCCTTTACATTACCCAGCCCATTAACTATTGTGCCTATAAAAACACGGAGTCTGTCACAGTTGCTTCTGGCTCTGTTCCCTCCTGCCCATCAACTTGATCGAAGATAATGTGTAATGGGATATCCCGGCACGGCGTGCTGTTGACACTAGGAAGAAAGAATCCAGGGCTGAAGTGCCACTCAGGTTACTGATGAGCTGGAAAATCCACCCACTCATGAGGGTGGTGACAGCTTTGTATACAAACTCTTGCTGCCCATGATATTGAGATAGCAGCGGCTGAAAGTCTGTAAGTACTTGATCGGCAGGGCTTTGACGTGAGCCACCAGGGCAAGGGGATGGATGGTATTGCTGGAAGCCAGAGGGGTCACCTCTTTTTTAAACACTGATGCTGGAGCATAAGTGGAATAAGTTATCGGCTTAAGATAAATCAAATGGGATATCTAATAACCGCGCAACTCATCCTTTTTGTCAGTCAGCACAAAAGGGCACATGCAAAGGCCGAACACGCATGCATCACCGTGTGCACCCGTTCCTCTTACAAGCCACCCAGGGTACATCAGGCAGCGGGTGGGTGAGCTCTGGCTACCGTTTACAAAAAAAGACAGGGTAGACATGCATCTTTATAGACTAACTAAGTATGATAGAGAGAGAGAAAGCACAAGCTTTCATCAACCCACATTCATTTAATCAGATACCATACATAAGCAGAATGGTCCAGAAGCCCTGGCACTGAATTAACGGTAAGGAGACATGGGCTTTATGCAGCGATTTGTCCCTGACTTGTTGCTTGACCTTAAAGAGGTCCCTTTACCCTTGCTTTACTTTGTCTGTTCTATTTATAAAAGCTCTCTGGCACATTTTTCTCTCATTGTGCATCTGATTGCACTAATTGCAAATTTCCCGATAGCATTTTTCCAAAGGAAAACACAGTCTCAGAAAAAAATTGAGATTTTTTCTCCATAAATGTGGTTTACCTGTTGGGGAAAACTAAAAACTTTTATTGTAGGTTTGGTGAATCCAAATTGGAAAATTTTGCTTCTTGAACTGACCTGAAAATTTTCATTTCGTGTCAATCCAACAAAGCATGTGATTTCAGTCCAAAACAGTTGCCATTGTTGAAGCAACGTGTTTCAAAATTTTTGAATCAAAACAAATAAAATAAATCAACAAATATTTCCACATTTTGCCCAAGTTTGGGATGGGAATGAGTGATGAAACGCCAGAATTTCCCACAGGTGAGAAACTCCGAATGGCACCCAGCTGCCACGTCTGTACACTGCCCGGTACCACAAACCCTGATCTTGGTTATGACCTCCATCTACTGTTGTACGAATAAGCTTGACTTGCTTCTGAAAGTGTTATGGATAAGCTTATACCATCGAGAAAGGGATGGCGGTGCTGGGACAGTATGGTTCGTTTAGACTGCGAGCTCTTCTGCGGCAGAAACTGCGATGATTTTTGGTTAATCTACAGAACAGAGGACAGCACAGAGATGCTAAGCTACTCATCTTAACAGAACTAGAAAGACTACAGAGAGGAAAGAGGTGGTACCGGTTGTGCCTTGAGGACTCCCACCAAGACCCTGAAGAGTCACCTTCATGGTTTGGACATTTCCATCAGTGCCAATCTCTCCAAAAAGTTATTGTTTTCAGTACGTCTTCCAAGCTGACATGCCATCTTGACTAAGGAGTTGGCTAGTTGTAAACTCAAGACCCCTTAGGGGTCTTTAAAAGGAGGCTTGATAATGACCTACCTGGCGTCATTTGAGCTTAACCTTAGTAGGGGTCATAAGAGCCCTGTATTCATTCCTGCCCAGGGCAGGGGTCAGACTACTTGATCTGCTCAGGTCACCTCCGACCCTACTTCTACGAACCTATGAATAAGGACTCGGGAAAGTTCAAGGTGAAAACTCAAGGCCGAGGCTTAGATGGTGATACCAGTCCACAAGGTTGTGATAATGGATCAATAATAATAATAGTATAAAAGCAGGCCAAAAGGCAGGGCTCATCAGTGCAGAGGCTGTTATGTGATGCCAGGAGTGTTACTATCTTCAGATGAGCTATTAAGCCAAAGTCTCTGCTGCCCGTCTCAGGTATCCATCTAGGAGGAAGTTAAAGACCACACAGCACATTTCCAAAAGAGCAGATCATCACTCACATGTCCTGGTCAATGTTTCCTCACTCAACAAAGGCAGGTTCAAATGTCCAAGGCTGCGGTGTCTGAACCAAATTCCTTTGTGCTCTATTCCATGTCTAAACAAGGTGAATGCCCAACAGTCTTGGACTGCGGGTAATATGCTTTCTGCACAGCTGTCTCTGTCTGTAGACACAGGCATGTTCCAGATGAAAATCCTTAGGCGTATCCTGCAAACAAAGCCACAACAACAACAAGGAACCCTAATAACCCCTCGGAGATTAGCGCTGTGTGGATAACAACCGTGCATGGCTAAAAAGTAAATTATCCCAAACCTGGTAACCACAAAGAGCCAAGACCTAGGCATGATGAGAGAAGGATGTTGTATTCTCATCACCACATCTAAGAATAGACATGGGCATCGGGAGATATGTGAATGCATTGACTCTGTGACCTGTCCCTTAAACCCTCAGTAATGAGCCAAAACACCCCACCAATATTTGTAGCTTAGGCCTGTTATGTTCATCTCAGGACCTTCAAAAATCAACGACTCCGGCCACAAGTGCGGGAAAGAGTGTTATACATGGGCATACACCAAATATATTGGGAACATAAAGTAAAATTATACATGTATTTATGACCAAAAACCCAGCAGTGCTTTGAATCTGCACTTGTGAATATAAAGTGACTTTCTGTTGAATCGGCTAATGCAAATACATGTATATTTTTACTTTATGTTCCCAATATATTTGGGAACATAACACTCTTATAACATCTAACACACTCCATCTATAACACTCTTTCCCATACCTGTGGGCAGAGTCATTTATTTATGAAGGCATTGAGATGAGCATAACAGGGAAGAGCTACAAATATTGGTGGGGTGTTTTGGCTTATTATTTTGGGTTTAGGGCATAAGTCAGAGAGTTTGGTCTAGTTTGAATTAGATTTTTCATTAGGCCTTTGCATATCATTGTAGTTGTATCTAAATGGGCGTTGTTGCAAATCTGGGACCACCAAGAACATCCTCTCTGCCAATATTTGGTACCCTACGGTCACTGAAAACTAGAAACAGCAAAGGTTTGGATCTGCCTGCCCTGGTACTAGTCCAGGGAAAAAAAGAATTGCCATCAACTTCAGGGACTAAAGAGTCTATGACACAAAGTCAAGCACTGCTGATACCTATGGTACAAAACAGTGGTACTTCTGCTTGCTGCCCAGAGAATTGCTATGGACTTTAGCATGTAGCAAAATAAGAAGCTGGCAGTCAGCAATTCAAGTGTGGGTGTGCATATGGAGTGGGGCAGATGCAAGCCATCAGAAAAGCTGTCATCAGGCATATCTTAGGGTAAACTTATTCTACTACACGAACCCCACCACAGAAAAGCTGTGGGCAAATTGGAGGGAGCTCAGTAGAGGGCAACAGAAATGATTTGGGGGGTGGGGCACATGACTTATTAGGAGGGGCTGAGGGAACTGGGCTTATTGAGTCTGGAGAAGAGAAGACTGAGGGGGACTGAATAGCAGCCTTCAGCTCCCTGCAGGGGGGCTGCAAAGAGGATGGAGCAGAGGGGCAGATGACAGGACAAGGAGCGATGGGCACAAGCTGCAGCCAGACAGGTTGAGGTTGGCTATTAGGAAAAACTCTCTCACTAGGAGGCTAGTAAAGCACTGGACCAGGTTACCCAGAGAGGTGGTGCAATCTCCCTCTTTGGAGGTTTTTAAGACCCAGCTAGACAAAGCCTTGGCTGGGACGATGTAGTTGGGGCTGGTCCTGCTTGGAGCAGGGGGTTGGACTCGATGTGACCTCCTGAGGTCCCTTGTTTTCTTTGATGCTGCTCTAGAGCAGTGCCCTCATGCACCCTGTGCTGTGTGTTAAACTGCAGCCATGTCTGTGCAGCATCATCAATGGGCTATTTGGATGCGTCACTCCGCAGTGCTAACTGGCCCGTCCAGTGAACCTGCTGGTCATGGTTATACTGCTCCAGGCTTCGAAAGGAGCTGGCTCAGCAGCTCAGTGCTACTGGGGCGATGAGACATGGTACATTTACCAGGTAAACCAGAGACATAAACTACCAGGGTCTGTACTTGGGGCAGCAGTGGGATGGGAAGGACCAGGTCAGTTGTGATGGTTGCCATCCTTCTGTCCCCTCTAAGCTGGTGTAGCAGGCAGGGGGGTGTGGAGCCGGGGCATAATAGGGGTGGGATGGTGCAGAAGAGCTGTTGTGGGTAAAAGGACTTGAAAAGTCCCTTGCTGCTGCTCCCAGGACACCCCGGTGAGGAGGGGAAGCTGGGAGCCAGGGTGCAGCCACCTCTGCAGCACTGCTTGCTGCTCCCACACCCTCCTTTATAAAATCCTGAATCTGCCCATGCTCAGGGGCCTTTGCAAAGCCAAAAGCAGTGTTTCTGATGAGACCCCTGCTCACTGGCTAGTTATTAAATACCCCTCGACACTTTTCAAAATGGAGCGTGGGCAGGATGTTGTTGTTGGTGCCCTCAACAGTCTCCGATCATTGCATCCAATATACCAGGTCCCCACTTCCCTTCCAGCTGGACTCCGTGTTCATCCTCGTGTCGCTGGCATGCTCAACAGCTGCTGCCAGGGTGGTAGCTGCAAGTCAGTGGCGGTGAAGTGATCCCCGTAGCGATCTGTAGCGGATACTGCAGATTAGCCCAATAATGTTTGCTATCGTTATTTATTATTCCTAGTCTGGTCGCTCCTAGTAACCCTGACCCGGGATCAGAGCACTAGACGCTGCCCAGAAAGAGAAGTTGTCACCTCAGAGGCTTCATTCCCTGTGTGTCATGTAGGATACAACAGGTGGGTAAAACAAATGTAGTGGAAAGGGTGGGGGTATAGAAAGATGAGGTCATGTTAAAGGAAATAGAATCCCGTCACTTGTCTAAATTGCTTTGTAAATCTCTCATTAAAAGATATTTTGCTTCTTAATTATTAGTAATGTACTGAATCACGCTTTACGTCATGAAGGCGATTCAATTATTTGTTAAAAGAAGAAATCCTGGAATGAATTGCTTTCCTCTTCCCATGCCATAGGCACCCTGGGCTGTTTGGGCTGTCTAGTGGAAACTTCTCCGTGACCTTTTTCATGTGCTGGGCTGGAGAGAGAGACGGTCTGGCGAGGCTTCCTCATTGCCGGGAGCTCTCTCTTTCATCCGCGTACTACCTGCACACCTTTGATCATTAAATAATCATTTCATTACATTTGTCTAATGAAATGCCCAAGAAGCCACCCACGGTGTTTTGTAATTAAGCTCTGATGCCCACCCCACAACACCCACCTTTCCTCTTCGAGAGAGTATGCTTGTAAAACAGGAATGAGTCCATCACAGGAATTATTATCCTGGCCCAGTAGAGAGCCTTGCATGTGCAAGCAACTGAGACCAGCTCTTACAAAGAAGTGCCCTTTGCATGTTTCCCAGCCATCACTGGGATGGGATGGAGTGAGGGTAGGATGAAAAAGGCACTTTGCTCACCATGAAAAGGAGCTCCGAGGTTACAGTAAATGCTGGCTCTGAATGATGAAAGGTGGGGAAGGATGTTCGTTTTTGTGATGTGATACAGTGAACATTTTGCATAACCAAACAGAAGCAATTGCAACAGAGGGAGGAACAGTCTGCAGAGTAGAGGATGGACAATATTTGGGAAGGCTCTAACCAAACTCTATGGAGAGGGAGGAAATTTGGAAGCTCAGCTTTATAGCCATTGCGATGCCAATAATAGTACTTACTGGGTGTGTCTACATGTTCATTAATGTACTTCAGGTAATACACATTAAATCTAGTCCCTCCATTGTAAGGGCACTTTTACATGTGCTCCAGAGGTGTATGTGGGGGGGGATGCTTTAATTAGAGCAGCTCTGAGAGTCCCTCTAATTAAAGTGCCACAGCATCTCATGTATCAGCCTCCCCATGCTTCAAAATGGGGGGAGGGCTCTTGAACTAAAGCTCATTTAATGAGCACCCCCACTGCCATTTTGAAGTGTGGGGACACTGATATACCAAATGTGGGAGGCTGCTGAAGCACAGTAATTGCAGTACGTTGGAGCAGCCTTCCAGCACATTTACAGGCACACTGAGGTACTAGAAGAAGGTGCAATAGCCTATTTTAATGCACATTACCTAAAAAGCATGGGGTTTTTTTTGTGATATTTTAATGTGCATTAAAATAGGCTAATGCTCATTAAAGTGCATGTGCAGATGTGCCCACTGAGTCCATTTTTTGGGACCCACCAATGCAGTAGTGCGGGCCATCCCAGCCGGGACGGGGGAGATCTCTGTGAATCACACCGTCCCGGGCTGCGAGAGCCAGCTGCGCCCCGACATCGTCGTCACGGACCACAAGGCCAAGAAGATCGTGATGGTGGATGTCACCATCCCCTTTGAGAACTGGCGCCAAGCCTTCACCGAGGCCTGGGCTCGCAGGCGGAAGAAGTACGTCCTGCTGGCCGACACCCCGAGGGGCCGTGGCTACGACGTGACGGTGGACATGCTCATCGTGGGGACGCTCGGAGCCTGGGACCCCAGCAACGAGAGCGTCCTCCGCACCTGCCGCGTTTCCCGCCGCTACGCCAAGCTGATGTGCTGCCTCGTGGTGTCTGACACCATCCGCTGGTCCCGTGACATCTACGTGGAGCACATCACGGGCCACCGCCAGTACGCCGACCCCTCCAGACCAGCCGCCACCGGACCGGACCCGGAGGACACCGCTGCCTGAACCGGCCCTCCCCACTTTGCTTCGCGTCGAGAGGACTTTGCTGCCACGGACGACCCCGCCCCACCCAAAGAGGACCCCCGCGATCGGACTTTATGGACTGAGACGCTCACTCCGAGCCACTTCCTTCAACATCGCGGACCACTGTAACGGGTATGTGTGTATCTATCTCCTTTCCCTCTCAGCGGTGCGACCCCCCCCTCCCCTTTCCCCTTCCACATCCCCCCACCCCCGGGCTTAGTTGGCTAACATTGTATGGTATGTAACCTAGTCGCGTTCCCCTCCTCTCCCCATCCCTCGATTGTTAGTCCCTCGCTCGGGCGCTTTGTATTTCCATCTCAGCTTTGTCATCTTTTTCCTGGATTCCCCATCCAAAACATCTACTAATAAAAGTCAATCTACTAACCTCATAGCCTCTGAGTCTCTGTTGGGTATTTGTACCAAAGCCCAGAATGACACAAGCTCTGGATGAGCACGCTACTGCTTTTGTGCAGTGTTTCACTGGAGTCAAACAGTCCCCACAGCAGCCAGTTCTTGTTGGTGCTCCTCTTACATAACAGCAATGGAGAGCTCTTCACATTTTCCTCATAATTATTTTTTCTTTCTGAAAATGCCATTTCCTTAAAATCAAGACTTTCTGCAGGAATGCAATTTCTGGACACCATTTTGTTGGGGAGGGGTTAGAATGTCAATGAAGACCTTGGGGAAGATGAAATGTGGCATTTTGACCTCATCAGAACAGAATTTTTCAGTTTTTAATTTTGCAATGATTTTTCTTCAGTTCACATTATTATCATTGGGTATAACATATCTAAGCCAAAGCTGGAACATTACATTTTGATTTGACCTAGACAATTACTGAAGTAAAATGATTCCCCCTCCTCTTCCCCCTCCCCCCAAAATCATTTTGTCAGCAATTTGAAATTCTTTGTTTTTGTTCCAGGGTGAAAACAAGGTCCAAAATTGCAGATTTTCCCCTAAAATGGAAATTTTGGCATCAGCTCAGGGTTATAATAAATCCAGATGGCAAGGGTCAGGTTCTGTTGAAAATGTATGACACTCCCAAGAGCTTCTAATAAGGTTTATGGGTACAAGAAAGTTATGGATTTAAGTCTCAGTCTTGGTATATGCATGACCTTGGCCAAGTGAGAGGTGCTGCACCGGGAAACTTCATGGACTAAATCGTACTTCTCCTTTATGCCTTGGAATAACATCTAAAAGGTCATGTAAGTGCAATTTTTTGGTATTTAAACACAGCTTGGATTCTGTGTATATTGAGTACCTCTGCTGCGTCTGCTTCTCTTCTGGTCATGTGTCCGATGGGACTTCTCGAAAGAAGGGACAATAAAGCCCCCGTATCTTGGCCTGTGCTCACCGTGAAACAGCTCTTAATAATACCTTAGCTGAAAACATGATGACTGCTTTCTTTGCTTGCACAGTTTCTGTTCTCTGGGGCCAAATTCAGGCCCAGTGCAAACAAATACAACTTTGCAAAGTACCTCAGCAGCACACCAAGTACTGAATGCAGCAAGAGGTTTTGAATATGAAAGACCCTGAATATAAGCCCTATGATGGGCCAATTTTTTGGCTGGTCTTAGTGGACATAGCTCTGCTGCCTTCAGATTTATACCAGGTGAGTTTCATAGACCATCATAAAAAAATTCTGGAGCAAAGAGGCGTCAAAGGGGTTATCTAGTCCCTGCCCCTGGCTGTGTCCTTCCAACTTCTTTTGTTTGGAAAAGAATGCACAGGGTAATCTTAACAAAGCTTCATAGCTGCTTAGAAATGTCATCCATGTAAGGAACAACCTTTCCCTTCCTAATGGGCCACACAGCAGGAACTTAAGAGCAAAAAAAAAGGTATGCCTACTGCAGGTCCTCATGATGGGTCCTGGACTGTCCTAAGGCCATGCCCCAAGTCAGAGAACATGTGGGTGATGCAGACGGCAGGTATAGGTTGGTTTCCATTCAGGTCAATAAGGATCTGCTCATACAGAGCCCTTGATGGTCCAGGAAAGGTTCAAGAGGCAAGGATTTTTTCAGTACTGAACCAAATCATTCATAGAGACCAGGCTAAGATAAGCTTCTATGGCTTAGACCTGAGAAAAGACAATTGATGCCTGAAAACTTTTCCAACAGCTCTCCCAACTATGAGTTGCTTCAACCACTAAAAATCTTTGTCTCTCAGCAATTGCTTTGTATTGCTTTGCATTGCCACTTAGAAAACTTTCCCAAGTCTATAGATCTGAGCTGACCTAGGGGACCTGGACTTTTGCTTTCAGAATTTTCCCTGCATCTCCTCCTGCGTCCCAAATCCGGGTGTGGGATTTGCCCCTGATAGGGATGTATGGCACTGCAAAGTCCTTCAGTGTGCTGGTCCCGTAAACAACATCAGAAATGAGCTTATAACTTTAAGCCTCCAAATGAAATAAGAAGCTAATTTGTGCCACCAAGATGCTTGCCTTCTGGAAGAATTAGTCCCAGGGGGAAATGAATAGAGCCATTATTCCTCCTGTGCTCTTGGCTGTGTAATTCCTACGACGGTGAAACAGGAGACAGCAAGAGGAAAAACATAATACTTGTGTGACCGGCCTGCCATTGGCTACCTGAGGTCGCGTGTATCTTGTTCATGAAACGAAGAGTCGGGCAGACAGCTTAAGGGGTGACAGACTTCAATGTCCAAAACGCTGCTCGGGCACCAAGTAATTAAAGCACGGGGTAGCATGAAAAACAGAGCTAGAAGGCAAGTTAAAGGTTCATTTATTGTTGCTGAAGCTTGTGAATGAGCGTGCCGCAAACCGTGGAAAATACTGGCTTGTGATTGCAGGGATATTTGTGCTCCTTCAGAAAATCTCTTTTCCCCTTTTACATCTCCCCTAGCTCCCTTTTGTTGGGAAGGATGTTAAACGTGAAATGTGACTGCCTGTTAACCCTCTGCTGTCTACATTAGCAGCACTGGTCTTGCTGGTTCCTATTTTTAGGCTCGATCGTCATCTGGTAGAAATCAGCCTACCTTCCAGTGAGGATGTGGCTTCTAATTTTGACCAGACGGGGGTCCAAGTCAGGAAGGAAGGTCCAAAAAGTAAGATTATCCTCCTTCAGCAATCGTTGCTTTGGGCTAAAGAAACCAACAGGCATGAGTATTGAAGTGCATGCCACAGAGAGAGGGAGCATGGTGTGGGTGACTCCTCTGAGGACACGGCAGCCATAGGCCAGTATTTTTTCCATGGTTTGTGGCAACCTCTGAGAACAAAAGGCTTGCCACCTCTACTGCACACAGGCTGAACTCTTAGAAAGAAAGCAGAATGCAAAGACAAAGCAAGTTCAAGGTATGTGCAGTGCAATACATCCAGGGATTGCATTGGATTGCTGCAGTACCTAGATACCCCGACCAAGTCCAGGACCTCCCTGTGCAATCACCGACTAAGAGATCATGCCTGCCCCAAAGAACTTCACCCTGAAGAGACAGGTTATCCCATTTTCCAAAGGGAGGAGAGGATTTGCCCAGTGTCATACAAACACCTACATTGAACACCTTCAAGAGCAAATTGGATGCTTATCTTGCTGGGATCCTATGACCCCAGCTGACTTCCTGCCCTTTGGGCAGGGGGCTGGACTCGATGATCTCCTGAGGTCCCTTCCAGCCCTAATGTCTATGAAATCTATGAAACAGCCTAGGGCAGAGCCAAGACTTGGGTAGAGATCTTCTGACTCCTATCTCAGTGCCTTAGCCACTGTTTCATTTCCATTGCTTCTTTGCTCCTTGGAGACTACCAACAAAGGGGGCAGCTGTGGTGGTAGTCACTTCATGAATTGAGTATTGAAGTGCATGCCACTGACTCATTTCCCACGAGCCCACCAGGCCACCCTCAGGTGGCACCGGCTAAACCCTGCCTGGATTTTAAGTGAGGGTGACATAAAGGTTGCCTGGGCTATTTCTTCCCCTTATCATTAGCTATTCTGTAAGCAAAACAGAGGCCCTGGGAAATACAGAACGCAAATGAACATTAATATGAAAATGGGTAGCATCAAGGCCATAGATATGCACACACACTCAAACTACATAACATTGTCATGTCTAGTGGCTGGATGATGCAAAGCATCACGCATTTTTCACCTCCAGTGCAATGCCAACAGTGTCCAAAAGTTGTTGCCATCTGAAGGTTGTTTACTGCCAACCCTTGGTCTTCCATTGGCCCCACAACAAAACCACCCATCTCACCCGGGGAATTCAAAGCTAGATCTGTGCGAATAAAGGATATTTCAGTTTGGCAACCCAACCAAACAACTGCCGAATGAAATCATTTGGGGTCAATGCAACCTATTTTGTTCAATCTCATATTAAACATGTCTGTTCATTTTGGGGGGTTATTTAATTATTATTATTATTTTTTATTTAGGACAATTTTTAAATGAATATGCCATTTCAGATGTTAGAATATTTCCATTCTAAATTGCTGGTCTTTATTTATTTATTTTGATGGAGGCTAATCACCAAATTTGATTCCAGCTCACAACTTGCTTTTGCCTCCTCCCCACTCTTTTTAGAGGGGAGGGGAATTTGCTTCTCAATAAAAAGAAAAGGGGGAGGGAAATATGAGAAAAAGGAGAAAACAAATCACCCAGCTCTAATTCATCCTATAAAATGCAGAACTCCATGATGACCTCACAGAAGCAGGAGAATGAGTTAGGCAGCTATCTCCTTCTTCAAGGCATGCACAAGGAAGAGGGCTATTGTAGCTTTGACTTCCTGTCGCAAGTTAGGTCCTTTAAGGGAGGTGGGCTCCGTCTGATATCGTGACAGCATAACCTAATTTTTAAGGTGAAAAGCTAGATGCAAAACAGACCATATTTAGGTTCAAGGTCTCTGGAGAGCTATTGATGTGTAGATGCTTCCCCTTGGCATTAATTGCTGCCACTGGTGTGGTGTAACTGGAGGCACAGGGTGCAGGTTGCTAGCTGTCTGCACCTTGATCAGCAATCTGGCTTCAGTGACTTGTGCTTTTTTGCTATTAGCCCTTACCTCCCCTCTTAGTAATGTGCTTCCTTTGTGAGGATAGCTGCAGACTGAAAGTTCAGAGATGGTTCAATCCAAAGGTCCATCTCGTTATATCCTTATTCATGCCCTAGGCTTTACTCTGCCTCTTTCTCTTGCTGGTGTCTCTTTGCATGGATTAGTTCAGCCTTTTCCTTGCCAGAATCCTCTCATCTTCCATCTGGGGCCTGCCCAAATGCCTCTCCTTCAACAACCATCCCACCTGTCTCAACCATCACAGTTTCTCCAGTCACATTGTGCCTTGTCCCAGGCTGGATTCCAATCCCTCACCATCCTCAAGCACAAGTTCCTGGTCCCATTTTTGTGTGTTGTAGGGAAGAATAATTTTCTTCTTGGAAGAAATCACAGGCAGAGATTAGGCTAACTGGGTCTCTTCTGGCCTTAAAATCCATGGACCATATACCCATGGGCTTCCCGTGCAATTGTCTCACCACCTATGCTACTATGTGGTGTAAGAATACTTCATGAACTGTGTTCTTGAGAGTTTTAGCCATTCTATCTTTAAATAACAAGAGTAACAGATCAGCCATACCTTTCCTTGGGAAGATCTTCCATTTTCTAATAGACCTCCCTCACTGCTAGAAAGCTCTCTCTGATATCCTGTTTTAGTGATACTGTATTTAATTTTTGGATCTGTCTTTTTCAATTAGTTATCACCATCCCATGATGCCAGCCTCCGGCCTTGGCTCTTCTGTTGCCTGTTATCCTCTCTTTGTTTGAGCAGAAATGTTCGGTGGAAGGACCTGGCCAATGTGGCTCCAGGCCTGTAAAACTCCTTTCCAGGGCTGATCCAACCATTAGGCAAACTAGGTGGTTGCCTAGAGTGCCAAAATTCATGGGGGCACCAAAATTATATGCAGAACAAAATAACAGGAGCATCATTCTGAATAGCAGCCCTGGCCGGCTACAGCTCCACCTTGGTCTAGGACCTTTGGTTTGCTAAGGGGCGAAAGACCTCTGAAAAGATCTCAGAGGAACGATGACTAGAATCGACCCCCATCACAGATAAAACTTCTGTTAAAGCTTATTGTAGACTTCTTATTTTCCTCTACATTGGAAGTGGTGGGGACACCGAGGTACACAGTTCACCTAGGGTGCCAATTACTCTTGGGCCAGCCCTGCTTCTTTCTATACCTCAATCAAGCAGTTCTGGTTAATTCCCAGAAGAGGGGAAGGGACAAATATCCAGTGTTAAATAGGCAGTGCTGCTGTTAGCCAACTGTTTGCAGGATTGGTGTAATATGCTGTGTTATAATGTTCCCACAAAGGAGCCTATGACTTTGGACCACATATTCAAGAGAAGCTGTGTGGTTAATGTAGTTGCTGCTATTTTAAAAAAAAAAATGGCAGCCCTGATTGAGTCATGTTTTTCCACTATGGATGCCTGCATGTAGCTTTAACTGAACAGGTATAATCAATGCATCTGGTGCTTCCAATTAAAATATAGGTGGTTTGTCTTAGTTCCTTACCGGTAAATTATTGGCGCATCCTTAGCAGATCTGGTAGGTTTCTTGAGAGCAAGTAATAGGAGTGGGGGGAGAGAGGAAGGAGATCGGGATTATTGTGCTTGTGAATCCCACAGGAAGTACCTATCTACTCCTACTCCTGTGTGGAGACCACAGCAACAAGATCTAACTGTGCAAATTGGCTTCCACATGCTTTTCTAGCTCCTGGCACATGCCCTTCCTGGCTCCTGGCACAGGAGGTGGAAGAGGATCTCCACCTGAGCCGGCTGAGCTGCTGTGGAAAGCTATGAAGAGCTACACCTATGGATGAGCTGTTAACCTATGATTCCTCCTACTAATGCCTGGAGTAGATATTCCTGGGGTAGATCTGCCCAACAGCTATTTAGAAACCTGCTCGCCCACCCCAAAAAAAGGCAGAACCCCACCACTACCCTGGCATCTCAACAAAGCAGAGTCTAAGGACGTGTTTGCATTATGGAGCTCCTACTGCAATAGGTACGTTGGCCAAGCTCCTATTGGGGATGCAGTATATATGAGGGCAGAAGATTTTATTTTCTTCCAACTGCTCTACACCCTCAAACAGCAGAAGCTAAGTCTGGGCAAGACGAGTTTCAAGGCCTTTTCCAACTTAATATTCTGAGTGTCTATAACCTCTTCCCTCAGCCTAGCTGCATTCAAACCGGCGTGGCCGTGTTGATGTAATCTTTTGACACCCTTTGCCAACAGAGTTATGCTGACAAAACTCTGTAGGGTGGGCAAATCCCATATCTAATGTATTCCTTTCCATGCACATTATTGTGCCCCCTCCAGGCACCCGAGGCATTTGCTTCCTGAGCGCATTGGCGGTATTTCACATGTGAAAGGCTGCGGGTTGGGAAGCACATTCTGTCCCACACGCCGCAACTGCCTTTCCCAGCAGACAGAAAGCTGCAACGACCTTTCCATTACGAATCAAATCATTATCCACCCCGGTTAAATGGGAAACAGTCAAAACATGCGCTCTGGGCCAGTCAAAACATAGCAGGGTTACTAATCCCACCCTGACCTCCCCTCTGCATTCCCGATGTAATCGCTGGGTTCCCATTTCAGAAGCCGCGACACAGTTGCCTTCCAACTGGTATTTGACTTTTTCAGATGATATCCTTGTTCTTGACCCCTTCCTCCTCAAGCCTTTATCCTCTGCCCCCTCCAGAAAGATTTTTCACAGGTGGGGATTCACTCTTACAGACATACTCACTTGTATCTAGCACGAATTCTCTTGCTCTATTATTATGTAGGACAGTATCTCTTGAGCTACAAACAAATAAGCTCTTTGCCCAGAAGAGCTTACAGTCATAATAGGTTGGTTAGGAAGAGGGAAGAACAGGGCGTATCAGCCACACAGCCGGTGAGCAGCAGTAGGGAATAAAATCCACGTCTAAGCCCGGTGCTTCGACTGCAGTTCGCCGCTTCCTTGTTGGGCTAAGGTTTGTATTCAGCTAACCGTGTATATGTAGCCAAGCTCCAATGACTTCATGGGGGTTTGCAAAATGTCCTTAAACACCTTGCTGATGTTACTGTCTGCATATTGTGTGAGCCAAATGTCCAGAGAAAGTGATGTACCCCAGCAGCAGTTTCAGCCTTGGGCATGCTGATTGGTTTGTGCCCACTGTCACTCTCATGAGGGCCTTCTTAAATTATTTTGGAAATCAATGCAGGTGGAGCAGGCATGAGTGTGCAGCATGTGTGCAATATGGCCTAGCACAGTCAGAGGTGGTGTAGACGGAGGGACTGTGGGCTTGTTCCCATTAACGTTATCTCTGATATAGGAGTGCTGGCACAGCTAAGTTGGCAGGGCCCTTAGTGAAGACATGGCATATGCTGGCAAGAGCCTTTCTGCTCACATAGTTACTCCACCTCACAGGGGTTACCTGTTAGGTGGGCTGAAGTAATTTTCTGGCACAGCTACCCCTGCACCAGGAGTTTTGATGCCCCCAGTAGTATTGACTAGGGGGTATGCTCTTCTGATGCCAGCAAACCTTTGAAGTGTATACCAAGCCTGAATCTTTCTTTCCACTGTCCTTGTCTTTTGTACACCCACTAGCCTGTTGTGACTGTATGTGCTAAGAACGATGCATTATAATCTACAGGCCAGGACCTCCAGGGGTGCCAATCAGCATAGCCCTAATTGAACCATGCTTGATTATGCCAGCTGTGTATCTGGCACTTGCAAAGCATGGAAGTCTGCAGCTAGGATTCAGCGTGCCAGGATGAACAGCAACAGCTACAGCCTGTCAGGAAGGGGTCTGGATGAGTTTCTCCCCATAGGTGTCATCACTGTCTTCCGTATTTAAGGTAGAGGTTGCAAGTGGAAGTTAGCTAAGATTTTCCTGCTTCATGGTATCATCTCCTTACCCCTTAAGGTTTCTCTCCTCTTGCCCCTAAGGTTGTGCCCACGCCAATCTGTCTTTACCAGCAGGTGTTCTGGCTGCAGACACCAATTGCCATCATCAAGCCATCAAAACATCACGCGTTTCTTGTGGCTCCGGGCAGCACCAAGCAGCAGTGGTGAATCTGAGCAAGAAGTGCACCTGGGAAAGCACCAGCTCCTGCAGGGCCCACTACAGCTGGCAGAAGGGCAGGGGAATGTCTTTATGCACATACAGCAGGGTGCTGAGGAAGCCTTACTCCGCTCAGGGGAAAGCTCTGCCACTGCAGAGGAGTTTTGGGTGTAAACTCTTTCCAGCTATTTCTGGCAGCAAGCCTGGGGTTTCACCAACAAATTTTGTAGCGTTGACTAAGTCCGTGTCCTTGACTGCTTTGCAAGAACTAAAGGAGGGTGATTTGTAATGGAAAATGCTTACCCGCTGGGCACCTCCACCAAAAGGCATGTACTTTGACCTGCGCATGACACGGGGGCTGAAAAATCAAGGTCATCGCAGCCCATTCACCACTCACCTTCAGCCACTTCGTTGTCTTGCAAACCATTTTAGGCACATTTGGCTTTTAGCTATTTTTGCCATCAGCCTTAGATGTAAATGTGCTTTCCTTCACTTAAGATTTACAGTTCAGAGGTTCCTGACATCCTTCCTTGCTCTGGAGGACAAAGTCAGGGGACCTGGGAAAGTATCTGCTCTCATCATCCACTGGAAGTTTCTCCTTTCATGGTGGATCTCCATATTCTTGTGTCTTTCCTCTGTGGGTCTGGCCGGCATCTATATGGCTTTGTTCCCCTCCACCATTGATTTTATGCCTATCTGTTGAGGAGAGTGGTGAAGTGTCTCAGACAGCAAAGAGAAAATCAGCCATCCAACACCACATTTTATGACCTCTCATTATTTTAATTTTTGTCAAATAACCAGACAAGCTGGCAGGCCCACTTGTACTTGGCACCACACAATGGTTTAATAATCACCTAATAAAACTTTTCATCTGGCTTCCCACATCCCTCCCTCCCCCCTCTTGCCTGCGCTTTCCATTCAGGATGCAGGATATTGCATAATACATGGCAGCACTGAAGCAGTCTCTACTAATCTTGCTACTACAGTTGGAATAAGGCACTGGGCTTGGACCAAACAGGTTTTGCCACTGCTAGGACAAGGGCAGATAGTTCTGATATTTGTAGGATATAGCGCGCTCTAAGTAGGTTTGGTCTAAGTCCAGATTTGACTCTATACGGAAGCCATATAAACCGTATAGGAGCAAATGGTAGCACATGGGTACAATTAAAAGGAGAATTTGACCCATGATATTTTTACATAAGCTGCTACTGGTTCAGAACTGGTTTACAGGTCTTCGGAGTATTCCAGCATGCATGGCACTGAAATTGATCCTTCTTGGCAGGACTTCATGGCCTTGACTAATGCTCACTGGCAAAGCTCAGTCATATCTTCATATGCTTAATGTGTCCAGGGAATGGCAAGAAAGGGAAACACTATCCCAATCTCTTGGAGGAACATAATAGGGGGAGCATAATAAAATTATGCCCAACATAGAAATAAGATTTTTTGGTACTTAAAAGGGTTTTGAACACCCATGGCTATAGCTTCTGTTGAAGCCAATAGGAGCCTTAGCACCTCTGGATCCCAAGACAGTTACCACATTAAACTCAGTCAAAAGATGATATAAATTAGGATGTAATTAGGATAAATTGCTGAAGGAACAAGATCAGCCACTTCTCCCAACACTGAAATGCAGTCACCTATGGGATGGCTGTTAGCAGTAGGGCTGTGCGAAGCTTCAGTCCCTGATTCAATTTGGCAGAGATTTGCTCGGATTCGGTGGTTGAATCCCTGAATCTGAATCAAACCAGAGGACCACTTAATTTTCCAAATTGAACTGGAACCCTTCAAATTGATCCAGAGAGATTTGGAAAGATTTGGAGATTCAGACATAGACACAATCTTAAATGTTTTTTCTGCATACCTTGAGATAGCAGGGGTTCGTGAGTGCTGTGGTGCTAGGGTGCATGGAGTGTCCCACAGAAGCATGGGGGTCTCCCCAGCACGTTTGGCAGCAGACCTGGAAGTGGACCAGAAGCACTTCTGGTCCACTTCTGGGTCCACCAGGGAATGCACACAGGGGTTCCCTGGCGCAGCGACTGGTACCTCCTGGGTCTGGGGGGGGGGGGCGCTTGGGGTGCCCTTGCAGCCGACTGATGAACTGGGGGCAGGGCGCGGAGGGGCGGGGCTGCGCACTCCCCAGCGGATTTGGAAAGGGACTGGAAGTACTTCCGGTCCACTTCCAGGTTGCCACTGAGCACATGGAAGGCCCCTCCCACACACTCCTGTGGGATGCTCCATGTGCCCCAGCATCACACGAATCACGAGTTGCCCCATTACCTCGAGGTATGTATAAAAAACTTTTAAAGCTGTGTCTGTGTCTGAATCACTGATTCTCTGAATCAGCATCGAATCTTCAGACTTGTGTTTGGCCGAATCGAATCAGGGACAGTGATCCGAATCAACGAATTGAATCACTGTCCCTGATTCGGGCCAAATCCGAATCAAATAGAGCTTGCTTTGCACCCCCGTAATTAGCAGGTGTTTGGAGAACTGTAGAAGTCCTACAGTTTCCATCTTAGTTGGTCAGTTCTCCTGGGTGGGAGCTATATTTGCCTCTGCCTTTGTGGGGCTCTGATCCTAGGTGCTAAAGCATTCGAAATAGTAAAACATTTTGTCTAGAAAATGATCCAAATATTTGGGGGTATTTGCTAGCTTTGCCTCTTCATCCAGCCAACTTTGCCTCCTCTCTATTTCAGAAGGACGGACTGAGAGAGTAGTTATAGGGGGTTTCTTACACTCCAGAGGCATGCATTTGAGTTTGGCACTGAAGTTTTCTGTGTTGACCTAGCTGTAAATGGGTACCTGCCTTTTTGGGTGGTGGGGTGGAAGATGGTTGGATATGATGTCACTCCCTTGCAAATTTCTGGCTACAGAAAGTTTCATAGTTTCATAGTTTCATATTTGGTTGGGTCAGGTCAGAAGGGACCTGAGCAGATCATCAAATCTGACCCCTGCCATGGCAGGAAAGAGTACTGGGGTCAAACGACCCCAGCAAGGTGTTCATCTAACCTCCTCTTCAAAACCCCCAGGGTAGGGGCCAGCACCACTTCTCTTGGAAGTTGGTTCCAGATCCTAGCCGCCCTGACCATGAAGTCGCACCTCCTGATGTCTAATCTGAATCTATGCTCTGCCACCTTGTGACTGTTATTCCTAGTCACTCCTGGTAGCGCTTGGGGGAACAGGGACTCCCCCATTGCCTGCTGGTCCCCTCTGACTAGTTTGTAACAGGCCACTAGATCCCCCCTCAGCCTTCTCTTGTGGAGGCTGAACAGGTTCAGGTCCCGTCGCCTCTCCTTGTAGGGCCTGCCCTGCTGCCCCCTGACCATGTGAGTGGCTTCCTCTGGACCCTCTCCATGTTGTCCACATCCCCCCTGAAGTGCAGCACCCAGAACTGGATGCAGTACTCCAGCTGTGGCCTGACCAGTGCCGCATAGAGGGGGAGGATCACCTCCTTGGACCTGCTCGAGATGCATCTGTGGATGCATGACAAGGTGCGGTTGGCCTTCCTGACCGCGTCCCCACACTGCTGGCCCATGGTGATCTTGGCATCAATGATGACTCCAAGATCCTTTTGTGCCTCTGCACTGATGAGAAGGGAGTTCCCAGCCTGTAGGTATGGTGCTGGCTCTTCCTCCCTAGGTGCAGCACCTTGCACTTGTCGGTGTTGAATCCCATCCTGTTCTTATCCGTCCACCCCTGTCTAGGTCTGATTGCAGCCTATTCTTCCCATCTAGTATGCCCACGGCCCCTCACATCTTAGTGTCATCAGCAAATTTGAACAGGGTGCTTTTTACCCCCTCGTCCAAGTCACTGATGAAGATCCTATGACCCCAGCTGACTTCCTGCCCTTTGGGCACGGGGCTGGACTCGATGATCTCCCGAGGTCCCTTCCAGCCCTGATGTCTATGAAATCTATGAAATCTATGTTGAACACTGCAGGCCCGAGGACCGAGCCCTGGGGGACCCCACTGCCCACATCCCTCCAGGGCGAAAATGACCCGTCCACCACTACTCTCTGGGTGCAGCTCTCCCACCAGTTGGCGACACATCTGACTGTGTGGGTGTCGACACTACAGTCCCCCAGTTTTTTAATGAGAATGGGGTGAGAGACAGTGTTTTAATGGTGCTTGCCTGGTGAGTATTATGTTTCTATGGAACTTGGGTTTTCTTTCCCTGGCATTTTTAGGTGCATATTAACAACATGCTACAGATCTGTTGCACTACTGATCCAAAATCTACTCTTTCATTGTACTGGAGTATTCAAATGCTTAAAATTTGAGCATATTCTCCTGTGCTCTCCTGAACATAGAGCTCTGTGAACACTGCAGCAGTCTTTATGTGCATGGCAAGCCTTCAAGAGGGAAGGTCTATGCAAATATACAACTGGCATTTTTAAGCAGAGTTTATAGTGTAAGAATATGAGTTTGAACCTGACCAATGTCCCCCTCCTTACTAAAAAGGCTGTCATATCTTTAAGAAGCGGTGCCCAGGAGGACATTATTTGGATGTCTCATCTAGAAGACAACAATGCCAACTGCCTCAAATGCCTTTGGCTCAGAGGGAAGACTGATGTCCATGTATGTGCCAACACCATCTACTGACCATCGTCCTTTAGGAGATTGCCATCCAATCTCTTTCCCTCCCCTGTACCTGTGAAATCAGGTCAGCTCCTAAAATGATGTGGTACACCTTGTGTTCAGCATATTTGGAGGATGCCAGTAAATGGATATCCCACTTAGGTACCTTAAATGTACAGCAAGGTGCAATTTTATGCTCTGCTCCCTGAACAACCTTCGAACAAAAATCTAAAGGACTCTTTTTTTTCTTTCTTTCCACCTTTTTTCTTTGGAGAGGTCATTCTGATTAACTTCCCATGTCATTTTGCGAAGTTGGTACTTGGCATTTCTACCGTGTACAAAGTACAAGCCCGGTGGCCCCGAGAGCTTTAGAGCATCAGGTAATCCAGACGCTTGGCACCAAGAAGGGGTCAGCTTCAGTAGCACCATGGGGTTGATTTAGTCCATGACACATTCATAAAGATGATTAGATCAGCCCAAAAGTTCTGTGCAGCTCTGTCTAGTTAGGATGTCTTCATGGCACAAGTTGATGCAACTGGACCTCTACCACGTTTGCTTTATATAGTCAGTGAGTGTCGCCACATTAAATCAGTCTGCCGGCTGCACATTGGAGCCACAAACAAAGAAGTCTTGTTCTTTGAAAGAGAGAAATGGTGACTGTAAAAGAATAAATGCCTTTACGTTGCCCCCAGGGGGGAGGGGAAGAACAGTGATGGCCAAAGTAATGATGGATCGACTGCAACCCCTTGACACCTAAGCAAATTCTTTGTAGTGCTATTTGTGTGCGTTAATGCAAAGCTAGGGAGACAGGCAGACATGGAGGGGAAGCCTCTGAGGGGAACTGCAGAGCTGTGGGATAAATTGCATTTATCATGCAGATCTGACAGCCTCACTTACATGGGCTCACTAATGCATCTTCCCCAGACCTACACTACCTCTCGCATTCCAGTGCTCTGAGCTGCTTCAGCCTGCCAGCGTATTACTTAAATCAACCACTGTTCCCTCTCTCCAAGGTGGATTTTCTCCCTGGATTTGCACAGGCTGGAAGATCAGGATGGGATATATTTGACTCTGAAGCAGTAAGATAGTTACAGGCCAATATTTTGTGACCCATTAGAGCTGGAAACAGAAGGCTGGATTCTCAGACAAGGGAAATTGGCAGCGCTCCATTGAAATCTATGGATTTATATTGAGTTACATCACCTGAGGAGCTGATTTTATTGGCAATTCCTTGCATATACAGGCTAGGCCTGGAATATGGACCCAACTTATTATTTTTAGACCTATTTAAAATTCTTACAATTTTCATCCTTATCTCTAAGACTCTATATTGGAATCATGAATGGAATGTACTTCTCAAGTGGAATTACACAAAAAAGAGAGAGACTGCACTTGGCTGCTTCTGTCAGGTGCAATTTGCTCCAGATGGAGGGGCACATGTAGACACGTACCCAGAAGCATATTAATGAGCCTGAATGATCTGTGTAGAAAATTAAGGTACATTAATTGAATTCATAAATGCATCCAGAGAGGCTGTTCAGGGGGAAAGATTCAACTGCTTTCTTCTGTGTATCCAACACTTGTGTTTTTTGGTTGTGTGTGAAGGATTTTGGGAGCACTCGCACTTCTTGGTATGTATAGACTGCCTGCATGGCATCTTGGTATCCTGTGCAATTATAACAGTTATGAGCCAAATTTTCTGCTGTTTTGTGTTTGTTTGGGTTCAACAAAGCTGTATGTATCCCCACCCATGGGATCTGACTCCTACTAGAGTGCTGCAGGTTTGAAAGCAAGATTATGTGAACTCAATTCACCATACTGAGCACTGACTTGCATTGGGAATCCAGTGTGACAGTATCTTGGCATAAGAGGCATCAAAGGTGACTCAAGGTGCCACCAGGCAGCTTTAATACAATGCCCCCCTCACAACCAGATGCACGTAGGGTGAAATCTTGACCCTGCTAAAATCAATGAGGGATTTCACTTGACTTTCAGTTGCATTAGGATTTCACCCTCGCCCCATCATTTACATTGGTGCAAACTGCAAGCCTGAGACCAACCAATGAAAACTCTATAACCTCCTTTTGATCCCAGAGAGCTACTCTTGAACAACCCAATGAACACCCAAGGAAAAGAGACAAAGGAGGTTTATAAACAGAACAGTTTTGCAATAGAAATGTGCCTCTGATAGAGAATAGAAGACTGGCCACTACTGAACATGGACGTAGTAAATATTAGCTTGGTTTTGGTTGATTTATTCAACAGATTGATATCACTCATATACCTAGCTGAATTGCTTAACCTTCCACAAAATTATGGCTGAGGTCAATAAAGCTATGCTGATTTATATCAGCTGAGGATATGACTGGATCATATTTAGCACTAGTGATGGTCAAGACTTTTTTATTCTTTTTTTTTTTTTCAATAGCAAAGACAGTTTCCCACCAGTCAACAGCAAAGTCAAGGTTTTCCCTGGGGGAAAAGTCAATTTTGCAGAATTGTTTTGATTCCCTGTTGAGGAAGAAGATATTTTGTTTCAGCTTGGGGAGCCCAGATAGGTTATCTTGTTGGACCACATCACAGCATGTCACGTTGGGGCAGTCTGACGTTAGTTTGGGATTGCCTGAGCTGCCAGGTATCATAATTCCAGAGCTTCATGCCCTCATTCTCTTTTCTAAGTTGGGCTCTATGGTTGGACTCTTTCTCTCAGGATATATGGTGGGGTCCCTCTTGGTGAAGGGATATGTCATGTCCTGCAATGCCTAGCTTTTCGGTACCTGACCCCCAGAGAAGACTCCTTTGCAAAGCATGGAGGTTCCCTGTGCAGTGCTTGGACAAATGTTGGTATCCTAGGGTATGTTGAGAACGTATCTTCGATAACATATCCTCAATATGTCGAGAAAAAGCCCTCAATTGCTTGCCAAAACTCAGTATGTGGCCCTCCACCCAAAATAATTGCCAGCCCCTGGGCTAAGCTCTCAGCTTCCCCAACATCTGGTGGCAATGAACTCCACACTTCAATGACACACTGGGTGAAAAAGAGCTGCCTTTTGTTGGCTTTAAACTTACCACCTTCTTGTTTCATGTTGTGACTCCTCATTCTTGTATTGTGAGAGATAGTGAATAATAAATCCCCTATTGACTTTATCCTCACCGTTTAGTATTTAGTAAACTCTTATCATGTCTCCCCT
Source organism: Crocodylus siamensis (assembly GCF_052110815.1). Lineage (NCBI taxonomy): Eukaryota > Metazoa > Chordata > Crocodylia > Crocodylidae > Crocodylus > Crocodylus siamensis. The sequence continues at coordinate 202,943,407 of NC_143399.1, forward strand.
CAAGCGTTTCTTTTGTAAACTGACTACGCCTGGTCTCTTATATGGAAGCCTGTCCATACCGCTCATCATTCTTGTTGTCTTTCTCTGGACCTTCTCAAGTTCTTCTGTAAAAACAGTGTTCAAAGCAGCCTGTGGGCTCAGCATGTGGCCAAGAGGCAACCCTATGGAAAATATTGAAAACGGGGCTGTATCTGAAGACCTGTCTCTCCAAGACTCAGACATCTCCATCCACTTGAGGTGCATGACCAGGCATCGACTCCTCTAGACAGTAGCCTGGTCCTCAAAGCAAGGACAGGGCTCGCATGGAAGTGGCCCTCTTTAAAAGAATATCCTGCTGGCTAGAAACCTTACTCAGGAGACCCAGAGCTGCTTTCTGTTTCAGCCTGATGGTGGTCTAGCTCTCACCCAGCCTAGGATGCGGACACGCCCCACTCCTGCTGAGGTCATGCCACCGTACTTTAAAAATACTTACGAATCATGGAATCATAGAAAATGAGGGCTGGAAGGGACCTCAGGAGGTCACATCTAGTCCAACCATCTGCTCAAAGCAGGACTACCCCCAACTAGATCATCCCAGCCAGGGCTTTGTCAAGCCAGGCCTTAAAACCTCCAAGGAAGAGTCACTGCAAAACGGAGAGAGTGATCAAGCCTTCTCCTGCAACAGGGTAGGTCTGGGTTCTGCTCTCTTCTTCAAGGACTATTGCTATATTTTAACTGTTTCATGTAAAATGGAGAAATGGTGATGAGAGCAGGGACTAGAAGAGCTTTCCCTCTAAGAAAAGTGTCCTAACCACTAAGCTAGACTCAAGATCCCTTTTGCTTTCCCTCTGTGGCTCCAGGGATATGGAAAAAGGGAAGACTCGGGCTGTGGTAGTTCTCAGGATTCTTTATGCATGTTGTATTACATAGGCATTGGCAAATAAACAGCAAAAACTATGGTGGCAGGGGAGGGCTATAACTTGTGTCTCTCATTCCCCAGGCAAGTGCTCTAGGCAATGGATTATTGGGCAAAAAGGTGGGTATTTCAGGCAATGCCACTGGTGTGGTTTAGAGCAGCTCAGTGCTGTCAGTGGGTGTGTCTACACATTCATTACTGTGCTGTAAATCAATGTGCAGTAACTTGTGCTACTCCTCAGTAGCACTGGTGCAGGGTTTTTTTTCAGAGGCTAATTGTGCAGTAGCTTAAAACTACTGCGCAATAGCGTATTAGCATGGGTTTTGCCTGGCACACTGCTACACATTGTTATTAAGCTACTGCACCGTTAAAATCTCATGGAGACGCACCCAGTGTGAGTTATGCACACTCAACATGCCCTACCAGATGTTGTTCTCCAAGGTCTGAAGCGGTTCTGCAGCACTGCCCTGAATCACGACGGAGCTGGGTGGGTGATCCAACTAGCAGGTTCACCTGGGTGTCTAGAGAGCTCTGCTATATAATATAATGCTGCCACCTGAAATTAGGCTTTTGCTAAACCATGCCTTTTTGCGGACCCTGACTCATGCTGCACTGACTATTTAAACCTGCACCAGCCTATACATCAAAGTGGATCTGGCTTTAAGGGCTTGTCAAGATCTTTACCTTATTGAAACGTGAAGCAAGCAGAAAAAAGCTTGTGATGTTTGGAGAAAAAAGTGAAGAAGAAAATGTTAACAACCCAGCTAGAAAGAAAATTAAAAAATTGATCTTTTTGGAGGCTTGGGAGAAATTGTCCAAGGAACCCTTCCATTTCAACCCATTCTAAAAAACCCAGCCGGGACCAGGCTAAACAAAGATTACTGCTAAATAATCTCTAGGCTTGAAACTTCTTGAGACCTTCTGTGCTTCCTGATTTCAGTTGGACTAGGAGCTGGTGCATTTGGACCTCATGCAATTGGAATACAATCAGAATTACATTATAACCTGATCTCAGATGGATTTTTTAGGTAGATTTCAGACCCCTAGATGCCAAATGACTATGGACAGGCTTCGAGATAAGTGATACACATCTTTTCTGGTATATAGTAGCTTCAACGGAACTTGTCCATTTTATCACAGGTCAGGATTAGGAACTAGCTTTCAAACTTTGGACTGTGTACCTATCCAGATGATTCACCTACAGGGCTAGCAATTGGCTAATGATCTTTCCTACTGAGCTACAATATACTTTATGACCTAACTAGAAGACACATTTTCAGTTTTAAACTTGGCTTTCTTTCATTATAGCAATGTGAGTGACACAATTGTAATCTGCAATCATGCATAAAAGTGCCCAACATATGGTTAAATAGTGATTTATTGTAGGCTGTTGCAAACACTGCTAAAATCTACTGGTAGCCACATTCAATAACTTCAGTCACTGCACCTGAGTACTTTTTTTCAAGGCTTCTTGAAGAGATGCCAACCTTTGCAAAGACTAGCTTCTTTTGCAGTGCAGAAAAGAAAGGTAATATCTTCAACTATCTATCTATATCTATATATAAATGCATCACATCCTTGACTGGCATTGGAACAAGAACCAACTGATCTCTGCTCCTGGCTGCTAACAAATGGTTAACACTCAAGCCACACTCTCTAGTGAGGGGAAGCGAGAGCAACTTGGATAACGAGCTGAGATTGGGAGCCACAACCAGTTCCAAAACAACTCAGGGACCGAGCTCTGGCTGGGTAGGATTTCAACGTTTTGTCCACAAGGATCCACAATTAAAATTGCTCGTGCTAAAGTTTCACGGTGAAACACAAACCCTGAGATTCCACTGCTTTCCGTGCCCCACTCACAAGGCAGCGAGATGGAAGGAACGGGAAACCTCCGACATCTTGGCAAACCTGCGCTGCTCTATTTTAAATATGTTAGTTCGATCCTTTGGAAGAACTATAAATCTTTCACCCTATTATTTTTAAGTTGCATTCTCTCATCAGCTTGGTTGGCTCTAAACATATGACATTCGTGTTACTTCCAGGCAGGTCCAATGCTGCTTGCAAGAAAAGGAAATAAAGGCCTTGCCCTGTTTTTCTGGATGTACAGATTTATAGAGGGGCGTAACAATAAGGAATTCTTCTTGCTTCTCCTTTTTTTGTCTGATTGGTTTTCAACTCAAACCTTCAGTCTCACAAGCTTTAAAAAATAAAGTTTTCCTTTTAGCTCATGGCCTTAAATTCTCTAGTTCAGTAATTGGTAAGACTGCCAGTTAGAGTAGAAGGCAGGGAAGGGGAGCACATTATAGATTAACTTGCTCAGAGAAGCATGCATTTCCATAGGCTATAGCCTACTGGTATATAGAGTAAGCTGGAGAGGAGGCAGTGATACTGACTGGGTGTGTATACATGTGCACATTTACTGCACAGTAACCAAACTCACTGAGCAGTATGGGCACACATCTACACATGCACTCTTGTACTGCACAGTAAATACAGTGACTTACACCAACTTGAGTGCAAATTTGATTGATATTTGATTTTTTGAAGGTAAGTGTGGCGATCTATTCTATATTTAAAGAGCTTAGTCTATCTGTCTGTCTGCCCGTAACACTCCTGGAGCACTCTGATTGGTTTTCTAGGCAGCCAATCAAAATGCTTACTGAAACAACCAATCAGAGTGCTTCGCACAGACAACTAGCTGGAAGCAGGGGAGGAGGGTGTTGCGGGGCTGGACACGGAGCGGGGGTGGGGAGGTGGCGGTGGTGCATGGTTGGACATGGAGCGGCAGCAGCGCGGAGCAGTAGGTGGGGGTGGCCACCCACCACCCCATGCTGGGGGGGGTGGCATGGGGCCAGACCAGGAGCTGGCGGGGGGAGGTAGCATGCAGTCTGAGGATTGTGGCAGCAGCCATTGTGTGCAAGCTTCCCCCCCCTGCCTGGGAGGTGGCGGCAGCACAGCGTGGTGGCGCGCAGCGCTCTTTCCTGCCCACACCCCCGTCATTCTTGACAGGCAATTTGCTAGCAGTCATATATTGTTCAACCCATAAAATATATATATTGTGGTGATCAATATACATATTATATATACATATATATACAGCTATATACATCTATATACATATACATAAATATATGTAGTGGTGATATATCTACTTCTATATCTATATCTATATCTATATCTATAGCCGTCCACCCACCTATCTATCTAGCTGTCTCTGTTGCTGTCTCTGTATATGTATATATAACAGTTTGAGGCAACCCAGATATATAGTGTGGAAAAAATACAACTGGGGCAGTCTTTTCTCACCATCTCCACCTTGGCCTCACACCTTCTGACTTGCAGGGTGCAGGAGCATCAGCAAGCAGCAGCCCGGCAGTGACACAGACTGCAAGGTGTGCTGGGAATCATCGGCCTCTAGACTAGCAGTGGAGTTTGCTGCTGCTGGGGGTGTTTCCCGAATGCCTAGTGCCCTGTGACATGCATTGCCTGCACTGGCTGCTTCCTGCAGCTGGAAAACGCAGGCAGAGTGAGACAGGTGGGGTGAGATGTCATCCACCCGGCCCCCCCCCGCCTCCACCACCCTGTCCTTTTGGTGTTCCCCTCCTTAGGTAGTGCTGGGAGCGCGTGGGCTGCTCACCCATCCCATGTTACGCTACTAAGGAGAGCACTTGTGACACCTGCACCAGCAGCCTAAAACCTGCCTTTACGCAGCAAGGGTACTCCAACAATGCTCTCTGGACTATTTACAACTACTGCAATGCTCCGACCTCACCTCTAATAGAGAAGCATATTGATCCTGATCCAGAAAACCTTCCTGTTTAGGCAGGGGACTTAACGCACACTTGAAATGTTGATCCCCTTTCTGTGTACACATTGGGCATAAGCACGTGTTGAAGCACTTCTCTGAATTAGCAACATAACACCATGTGTCTGGGATTAGGAGAATGGGTTGCGCCCAGTAATTCCTTGCAGCGCTACTGGATGCCCGTGACCATTGGGCTTGGATTCGGAGGCCCTAATTTCTATTCCTGGCTCTGCCCCCCAGCCCATTGGGTGACCATGGCCATGTGACTTCCTCTCTCTGTATCTCAGTTTCCCCATCAGTAAAATGGGAATACAGATACTGAGCTTTGTAAAATGCTTTGAGACTTATGGGTTTGCAGCGATCTGACTAGTTTCATTACAAATTGCTGTGGCAGTCGCAGGAGTGTGTAGGCTTAATCACAGCCTTTTCTTGGGAAACTATAGTATAGCTGACTTTGTACAATAGGTTTGCTTCTATTCTTATAATGGAAAGAAATCAAGCTTAACCCTCAAATAAATGTCACAAATCTTAATCCAGGTTGTAGCTCAGGAGGAAAGACCAGTGGCCAGTTAGTAGTCTGGCAGGTGAACTCTCAATTCTGAGTTGGCATAAGTTGCACAAGCTCTGAGAAATGGCCCAGTGATGTTAAAGTGCTGCGATTCAAGTGGATCACTGCAAGGGCCTGGAACTGTGCAAACACATCGTCCCTGCCAGGAAATGGGTGGAAAGCAAAAACGTTTAAGTGGGTACAAAAGAAGAAAGAATTGACTTTTAAACAGTGTACAATGCAAGTGGAAATTTTCACCTGTTTGCATCATTTATTAGGCCTTTGGCTTCTTACTCTGTATGTCTGTGCAGTCAGGGCCCTCCTTAGCTGGACGAGCACTTACACACCATGGGGCTACTTAGGTCAATTCTCAGTTCGTTCAGAAAGACACTTCATCATGTGCCTTGTCCCATTGAAGTCAGTTGGGCTATTACTGTATTTTTAGTTAGGCACCGAGTCAGTCACCCGTGTAGAACAGGATGTGTTAGGTACCTAAATCAGGTGGTGGGTTCAGGTTGTGAATCCCAGGCTTACAGAAGTGCTGCCATCAGGGCTATAGGTCTTGCTACTGCCTTCAATTTGGGAGAGAAGCAGGATCCCAGACCTAGCCCTCTCTTCCATTTTTTGGATTGATGCCTTTGCCAGCCCCTGACTCAGTGCTCTGGCTGTTGTGAAGCCCAACCATAGGCCCTTACAGTTCCCCATTGAAAATATAGGGCACTTTGGCTTCTCGGTTGTGGTTGTGAATCTGCTCCTGGAGCCATGCATCTCATTTTTAAGTCCGGGAACACCCCAGTGTCCTTATACCTGATTTTCTTTGTGAATCTTGCCCCATGTCTTTTTCTTTATCTAATCATCTATCCCTTCCACGTTTATGGATATCTACATTTATTACATAGCTGTGCAATGATCGTACACTTTAGACCACGCCACCTTTGCTCTGTTCACTGATCCATCTTCCCCAGCAATTATTCTCCACCACGGATACTCCCAAACAGAGGCTATTAAAACATCCCTACCAGCCATAAAAGCCAGTATTTCTTTTTTTTTCCTTTTCCCTCAGATGTAGAATTGACTCTTAAAATTACAACGGTTTGACTATTGTGTCCTAGCTCTTCGCTGAAGTGAGCCAGGGATTTTCTGGTGAACCCACTTGTCTTGGTCAAATTGTCAAATCCTGTATTGTTCCCAGAAAGATTTCAGGTTAGACATTTTCATCAGGAAACCTTTTTGTGGGTCCAAGATGCAGCTTATAGTTAGACGAGACAGAGAAAGTGCCTCACCCACCCCCAAATAGTCAGTCATTTGGCCATTCACTTGGGATCTGGGAGTGAAAAGGATAAGTCCCTGTTCTGCCCACTTCCCACCATGGCACCTCAAGTGCCTCAATGCCCTTGTTACTGGCTGCTTCCAGGTGATTGTGTCTCTGTTCCCCGAAAAGCCTCTAAAAGGTCTTGATTTCTCATTCTGATGCCGAACACAGACTCTTTGGAGATCTCACATTTTTGCGGAAACCATTTCCTGGGCAGCTCTAATCCTAATACCTCGTGTGATAACCCGAATGCCGCTTGTGAGTTTTCCAAAGGGCTGAACACGTGGTGTCCTTTCCTGAGCAGACAGGTTTGCCAGTACATTATGAGGTCTTTTGATAGCTTGCTCCAGACTCCCTCTTTGGAAATGTCAGGACATTTTCTGGCCAGGCCTGTTCCTCAGTGGTGCCTCTCCACATGCTCACATTTTCTGTAGCCCTTGGCTTCTCTCTCTCTGACATCTTCTCTTCTTCCACATCTGGCTGTGTAACGCGGAAGCCGTGGAGTTCCTGCAGCTGCTTTTACCTTTCCTGGATGGTAACATTTCGAAGAAGATCACAACAGCTGCAGCTGGAAACTTTGTCCTGGATGGGAGATCGTTTGGCCTGCTGCAGGAGAACATGCAAGCATGTGCTTAAGTCTGTTCTCATTCAGCTAAGCTCATGCTTAACTTTAGGCATGTTATTAGCTCTATGGATGTGATGCAAGACAATGCTTGAAGTGAAGTGTGGCCAGGAGTGTTTTGCTGCTTTAAGACACAAAAGGATCAGAGTTAATCAGAAAGAAAGGCATTGCATCGGAGTGGGTTATAGTTAATATCCACTCCTGCTTGCCACTCAGAGTCCTTCTACCCAAAGAGAGAGATCAAAGTAATCAGAAAACACAGAGAAAACCAATATATTGACTTAAAAAGGAAATAAATTCTTGTGTTTAATAAGAATCCCCTCACCCACCAGAGGAGTTGTAGTTTGGCTCTGTCTGATATTTGTACGTGAAGGACATACGGAGCATCCTGGGGCTGTGACAGCAAAGGGGGCAGCTTGTCGCGCTGGCCCTATCTGTGTAATCCTGTATCAACTTCCCGAATGCTGCGAAGACCCGTGGCCACTATCACCTTCAGCGCAACCGAGGCAGGGAATTTACCGACTCTGGTTGCAAGTCACATCACACAGGCAGCCGCATCTGGTGTTTTCAGTCCTGGCTGGGGTTTATTACCATAACCTACCACTCAACACTTTCCATCCCTCTTTCCCAGGCTCAGTTAATCCTTTCAGTTTATAATGGCTCAAAAGTCTTTCCAGCCCTTTATCAGAGCTTCACCTTGTTTATTGCTGTCCCTCCAGGCTCACCATTTTTTGCAGCTCCCCTAGCTAGGTAGGGTTTCTCAATTAACACTCAGAGCTGCATTTCTCAGGGCCTCTGCCTGGGAGCTATGGGGGATCTCTCTCTAAACACCCCTGCATCTCCTGCACTGAACATGAGGTCAGCTCCCTCCTGCGATTCTTGGACTCCTTCCCGTCACCTGGGCAGGCAGGCCACACATGGGACAGGGAAGACTGAACCCCACCCTCTTAAAGGGTTTGCTTGCTGTGTGACAGCCATAAAACCCTTCTCCTAAGGTTACAGACCTTGTATTGCTGGCGGTCAAAGTCCTATTAGGAATGCTGCCAATCATGGTATTACATGTACTATTTGTTGAAGAGGAATTTCTCTGCTTTCTCTGGTTTCCCTAGGAAGTGGCCACAATTGTAACATGACTGGGCCCACACAATATTTTATCAGATCTTTGTAGCATTCCAGTCCTAGAACCCTTTATTTGAACCAAAGTGACATCAGCTCAAATGTCAATTTTCACCTGAACGTTTTGTCTGGACCCCGTGGAAAGTTTTCACATTTTAGCAATGTTTTGTCTGGACCCTGTAGAAAGTTTTCACATTTTAGCAACATTTTGTCTGGGCCCCCCATGGAAAGTTTTTACATTTTAGCAACATTTTGTCTGGACCCCGTGGAAAGTTTTTACATTTTAGCAATGTTTTGTCTGGGCCCCTGTGGAAAGTTTTTACATTTTAGCAACGTTTTGTCTGGACCCCATGGAAAGTTTTCAAATTCTAGCAACATTTTAAATTGAGGAAATTATAAATTAAAAAAAAAAAAGGACAAAAAAATTGCCATGTTTCAGCAATAGCTTCAGATTCAAAATGTTGCAATTGAAAAAGAAAAAAAAGAAAGGTAGATGTTGTGGGAAAAGGTCAGGTATCTACGTTGTAGCCATACTGATCTAGAGGCAAAAGAAATCAGAATGTGTGGTAGAGGTGATATCTTTTATTTGACCAACTAGATTTTGGCAAAAAAAAAAAAAATCTTTAATTGCAAGCTTTCTGGCATGAGCACCCATCTTCAGACATAGGAGAAGATAGTAAAAGTTCAAGATGGTTGTTTTTGTTTTTGTTTTGTCCAGATGTAGTTTTATCCATTTACCCACTTGAATAGATCCAACATCAGTGCGCTCTATGCTTTTGAGGCGATTCTTCCTCATAATGATAAAATCAGGAAAAAGCTAGGTAGAAGGGACCTCAGAGGTTATCTAGTCCAACGCCCTGCTCAAGGCAGGGTCATTCCTATCTAAAACATCCCATACAAATACCTGTCTAACCAATTCCTATAACTACAATGAACTGTTACACAAGGCACATTACAAAAAAACACCAGTGTCCTAACCTACCACAATTAAAGCAGAGAGGTTTAAATCCAGAGGGTTGTAATCGATGGCAGTCACTCATTGTGGTGCCCTGTGACCAGTGGAGTCCCCCAAGGCTCTGTCCTGGGACCCATCCTGTTCAACATCTTCATTAATGATGTGGACATTGGAGTCAGGAGTGGACTGGCCAAGTTCACCGATGACACCAAACTTTGGGGCAAAGCAACCACGCCAGAAGATAGGCGGGTGATCCAGGCTGACCTGGACAAGCTCAGCAAATGGGCGGACGAGAACCTGATGGTGTTTAACACCGAAAAATGCAAGGTTCTCCACCTTGGGAGGAAAAACCTGCAGCATCCTTATAGGCTCGGCAGTGCTACATTGGATAGCACTACAGAAGAAAGAGACTTGGGGGTCATCATTGACCACAAGATGAACATGAGCCTGCAATGTGATGCTGCGGCTAGTAAAGCGACCAAAACGCTGGCTTGCATCCATAGATGCTTCTCGAGCAAATCCCGGGACGTCATTCTCCCCTTGTACTCGTCCTTGGTGAGGCCGCAGCTGGAGTACTGCGTCCAGTTTTGGGCTCCACAATTCAAAAAGGATGTGGAGAAGCTTGAGAGAGTCCAGAGGAGAGCCACGCGCATGATCAGAGGTCAGGAAAACAGATCTTACGATGAGAGGCTGAGAGCAATGGGGCTATTCACCCTGGAAAAGCGCAGGCTCAGGGGTGATCTGATGGCCACCTATAAGTTTATTGGGGTGACCACCAGGATCTGGGGGAACAACTGTTCACCAGAGCGCCCCAAGGGATGACGAGGTCGAATGGTCACAAACTCCTGCGAGACCGTTTCAGGCTGGACATAATTATGGAAGAATTTCTTCACTGTCCGAGCCCCCAAGGTCTGGAATAGCCTGCCGCCGGAGGCAGTTCAAGCATCCACTTTGAACACCTTCAAAACACATTTGGATGCTTATCTTGCTGGGATCCTATGATCCCTGCTGACTTCCTGCCCCTGGGGCACAGGGCTGGACTCAATGATCCTCCAGGGTCCTGTCCAGCCCAAATGTCTATGAAATCTATGAAAAGGTGAATGCAGTTTTGGGCTGCATCAGTAGAAGCATTAGATACAAGACAAGGGAGGTGATAGAGTCTCTTTACTCTGCCCTGGTTAGACCTCACTTAGAGCATTGCATGCAGTTTTGGGCCCCACATTTTAAGAAGGACATAGAGAAGTTAGAGGTTCAGACCCCTGTGACGAAAACGATTAAAGTCTTGGGAAGAAAGTCATATGAGGAGAGGCTGTGGGAAAGAGGCAAGTTTAGGTATCTAATGCTGAGTGTGCCAGTTTGAAAGCTTTGGTTCAAATTTTTAACTACGTGCCTTCAGAAACTTTCAGGGAATAATTTGCTTCTATCAAGATTTCAAGTCTGTAGGAAGATATCCCATGTCTGAGGATCTACCAGGCCCCTGGTATAATATGAAGGAATCTGAAATAATTATTGTGATGGCTTGCATTGCACTAATTCAGTACTTAGCAGTGAACATCTGGTCATAGGTGCAATACCACTGGTCTTTCAGGGTGAAGTTGAACTTACACTATAGTGACAGCATTTAAAATGTGATTGTCTGCACATTAAAGCTCATTAACTTGTGCTAAGTGCCCTCTGAGCGTCTCAAAGCTATGTCACTTCAGGAGAGGGTTAACTCTGGGCCGTGCTTCCTAGCTCGTGTTCAGGTAACCTCAGTCTGCTCCACTGAGATCAGCTGAACATTTTACAGTCCTCCAGCATCCCAGGATGCATTGCTCCCAGCCCCCCATACTCCCAAGCAAGGATAGAGCCCAGGTATGCTGGTTCCTATCCATTCCTCTGCTTGCCAGCCCTCTAGCAAGAAGTCAGAGCCGTGCAGGCAAGAAATGGTGTTAACCCTTAAGGTGCGCCTGCTCTCAGCACGTTCTTGCCACCACCTCACATTGCACAGAGCTAGTGTGGGCTTCATCCTCCGAGTGCATTGAGGTCTGCTTTAGCAGGATATCTCCTTTGCTGTGCACTGTTAGTAGCAGAGCCTGTAATTAGTCACACAAATGTTAATCCAGAGTCAGTCCTCAAATGTGATTCCAGTGCAATTAGTGCCAGACCTTGGCCCAGTAGCTTGGCCAATTGTAAAAATCTATCTATGGAGATGGTGTCAATATACGAGAAAGATAAGAAACACAGCTCACTGGTTCTGGGGTGGTTTAGGAACAGCAAGCCCTGCATCTGTGCAGGGGGATGGAGTTAGATGACCCTTGAGATCCTTTTTGATCTTTTGGTCCTACAATTTTGTCCAAGCATTTCTCTCTACCCAGTTTCCACAACACCTTGAATATGCCCACCACCCCCGTGGTTACTCAGGCCTACAATCTGAGCATCTTCAGCACCAAGATGTATCCAAGAGCTTGTATAATTACTGGGCTTCTGCTCTGACAGTTATGCTGGCCTAGTTACATTAGCAGAGGAGGAGGAGGGCTCTCACTGTTCAACACCTCGCTAAACTACATTAGCTGAGGAAGCAGAAACCCCTTTTGTCCTCAAAGCTGTGTCCAGATCAGGGGCTTTGCCAGTGTAGCTTTGCCTAGTGGCTACAATGACTAAACCTTCATAGTATAGACCAAATTCAAGTTTTGCCAGTTAGAGCTACAGGGCAGTACAAAACATTATCCTCTCTGTCTGTCCAGATTGCTACAGCTCTTGTTCAGGCCTTCATTATCTCAATACATCAGATGAAACAGTTTTCTCTTCTCAGACAGCTGCACCATACCCTGTACATCCATTGCAGATGTAGTGCTAGCCCCTTCCTTGTGATCCATTGCTCCAACTCCTTGTTGCTGACTCCTCTGATTTTTGCATGAGACTCATGATAACAGGTGGTTTCCTTAGGATCCCCACTGCTGAAAATGTGAGCATCTCAATTTATGTTAAATAAAAAAAAAAAAAATGCAGTTTTTTAGATATTGTGATTGTTGAGAAAGGCCAGAAAACATGAAGCAATATCCTCTTGATGTCTCAGGAAGCAGAATAGAAATAAGAAACAGCCTCATGTATAGCTTTTTTAAAGATCTCAAGACTGGTAAGCCCATCTTGGGGCTGTTGAGTTTGGCAGTACCACAACCACACACCTCTTTCCATTCCCAGCTGATGCCTCAGATGCAATGTTCTTACCTTTGTCTTTAAGACCCTTCCCTGTCTCTTAGTTGTACCAGCCTGTTGAGCTGTAGACTCCTACTCTAGCTTTGCAGATGTGGCAGTTTGGGTGGCTTGCCTGTCTGCTCTTTCTTCAAGCCCTTCAACAATTGGTCTCCCAACCATCACCTCCAAGCATGCGAACATCTCCCTGCTTTAATGATGTCACCTCATCCTCATCCTCCTGCTAAAAATCTGCCTCTACAATGATGCCTACAAACCACTGCTGCCTGGATTTGTACACAGCTGAGCTCAATGGGGTCATGACCATTCACCGGGGTTTCTGGGTGCTACATTTATAATAATAATATTACATTAAGTTTCAGTCACTCTTCCCCTAATATACACTACCCAGGGGACTCCCAAAAACTCCAACACTCAATAGTCAGCAACTTGATATTTTTCTCTAATTACATGGCTCATTGGCTGAAATTTATACCCAAGGACAGGAAACATCAGGAACGAGGAGTTCTTCTCCATGAAGAGGGCTTCCATGCCAGAGCCAGCTTTTTGGCACAATAGTTTAGAGACATGCTCATCATATTACACCTTGCAATCCTGCTCCCCCACTTGCTGGTGATAAAGACAAGCATGCAGGTGCTTGCAATGCTGGAGTACAGAGGCCTGGGGGAATCCATTTGTGTTTTTTCCCATTGAAGAAAAATTCATTCTCCCAGCTGGAGCTGAAGCTGGAGGCCTATTGATGCTAGGCCTATTTTCACTACCATTGTGAGCAGGCAAATACTGGCACACATCATAGTGTGATCTCCCTTTGAGGAGCCAGACTGACTGCTAGCAGTATAACCATCAGGTGTATGTCCAGGGTGGCAGCAGCATCATGGACTGGGTCCATTGCAATGGTGGCTACTATTTTTGTGCCCCCTCTAAGCTGCCATTTTTGTGTCTACCCCTTATTGCTTGATTATAGGGGTTGTCCAGGGTTTGGGTTTCCCACACTGCTAGAAGCCCCTTTGGGCCACTTGCCCTTTTACTGGTGTATAACACTGCAAATGACTGCTGTTTAGATTAATACATTCATCAGTTTTTAGGGTCAGAAGGGCCCTCAGTAGATTGAGTCTGACCCCCTGCCCTGGGCAGGAAGGAGTGCGGGGGTCAGACGACCCCAGCCAGATGCTTGTCCAATCTCCTCTTAAAGATCCCCAGAGTACCACCTCACCACCTACTTAGGTAGTAGCCCAATGTCTTCCTTGTCTCCCTGCCTTGTGAGGAAACAATGGTTGGAAGCTTTACATCAAAACTAGTTTCTTTTTTTAATGGGAAATTGAGTTTTTGACAAAATGATTTTTTTAGCCCCAAAGTTGTATGTTCAGTTGGACCGAGAGCGGCAGTGGAGAAAAGGGGGGAAAGCAGCTTTTCAGTACCCCCCTCCCCACACACAAAATAAAATAAAATATTGGAGATTTTTAGTCATGAACCAAATAATTTGGCTCCCAGAGTGAACCATAGGATCATAAGAGAGTAGGGCTGGAAGGGACCTCATGAGGTCATCTAGTCCAGTGCCCTGCTCAAGGCAGGATAATCCCTGATTAAATCATCCAACCACGTGTCTGTCTGACCTGTCTTTGAACATTTCCAGTGTTAGAGATTCCACAACTTCCTTTGGCGGCCTGTCCCAGTGCTTGACCACCTTCATAGTCAGAAAGTTCCTCCTAACCTCCAACATAAATATCCTCTTATGAAGCTTGACACCTTTGATTCTTGTCCTGTTTGTCTAGTCCAGCAACCATGTTGCTCTGGAAAAGTTGCCTCCATATACATGGGAAGGGTGAGGGGAGCTCATTTACCATTTGACTCCACTCTCCTTGATGGGCTCCACATTCCACCCTGTCTACACTTCCCATAATGCACCACAACTGCAGTCTACATCATGGAAGAGGTGGTTTGAACAGGAAGCCCAACCTGTTATAGGGAATGATAGCCTGGAGAACCTGGGTAACAACTCCCAGGAGACACCATAGTGATATGATTTACTTGAACCTTTTTGGTTTTCAGCTCAAATATTTTGTTTTTCAGATTTCGACTCCAAAGTATGTATTTCCCATTTAAAAAAAAAAACAAAAAAAACCAACTCATAAAACTCTGTTGTCTGACTAAGTGTAAATCTGGGGAGGTCTGGGGTGCAGAGATTATGGTAGCAGGGTGACATATGTTTGGTATTCTTATGTTCTCCCTTGCTTGCCTGTTTTCACTAGATCAGGGAGGAAAAACTGAAGGACTATATATTTTTTCACATTTTTATTTGATTTTATAGGTTCATAGTTTCATAGTTGGTAGGGTTGGAAGGAACCTGAGCAGATCATCAAGTCCAACCCCCTGCCATGGCAGGAAAGAGTATTGGGGTCAAACGGCCCCAGCAAGGTGTTCATCCAGCCTCCTCTTAAAGCCCCCCAGGGTAGGAGCCAGCACCACTTGTCTTGGAAGTTGGTTCCAGACCCTAGCCGCCCTGACCGTGAAGTAGTGCCTCCTGATGTCTAGCCTGAATCTACCCTCTGCCAGTGTGTGACCATTATTCCTGGTCACTCCTGGCGGTGCTCGGGGGAACAGTGACTCTCCCAGTGCCTGCTGGTTCCCCCTGACTAGTTTGTAACAGGCCACCAGATCCCCCCTCAGCCTTCTCTTGTGGAGGCTGAACAGGTTCAGGTCTTGTAGCTTCTCCTCGTAGGGCCTGCCCTGCTGCCCCCGATCATGTGGGTGGTCCTCCTCTCGACCTCTCCATAGATTCGTAGATGTTAGGGTCGGAAGGGACCTCAATAGATCATCAAGTCCGACCCCCGGCATAGGCAGGAAAGAGTGCTGGGTTCAGATAACCCCAGCCAGATGCTCATCCAACCTCCTCTTGAAGACCCCCAGGGTAGGGGAGAGCACCACCTCCCTTGGGAGCCCGTTCCAGACCTTGGCCACTCTAACTGTAAAGAAGTTCCTCCTAATGTCCAGTCTAAATCTGCTCTCTGCTAGCTTATGGCCATTATTTCTTGTGACCTCCAGGGCGCCTTGGTGAGTAGATCCTCCCCAATTCCCTTCCATGCCCCCATGATGAATTTAAGACAGCCACAAGGTCACCTCTCACCCTTCTCTTGTGGAGGCTGAAGAGGTCCAGGTGCCCTAGTCTCTCCTCGTAGGGCTTGGCCTGCAAGCCCTTAACCATACAAGTGGCCTCCTCTGGACCCTCTCCAAATTATCCACATCCCTCTTGAAGTGTGGTGCCCAAAACTGCACTCAGCACTCCAACTCTGGTCTAACCAGCATCCGATAGGAAGGAAGTATCACCTCCTTGGTTCTGTTTGTCAGGCATCTGCTGATGCACGATAAAGCGGCGTTAGCTTTGCTAATGACTTCATCACACTGACGACTCATGTTCATCTTGGAGTCCACTAGGACTCCGAGATCCCTTTCTGCCTCCGTGCTACCGAGCAGGTCATTTCCTAGGCAGTAGGCATGCTGGACATTTTTCCTCCCCAGGTGCAGCACTTTGCATTTCTCCTTGTTAAATCGCATTCTTTTGTTTTGTGCCCATTTGTCCAACCTGTCCAGGTCTGCCTGCAGTTGTTCCCTGCCCTCCGCTGTGTCCACTTCTCCCCACAGTTTTGTATCATCCGCAAACTTGGACAGAGTACACTCGTCCAAGTCACTGATGAAAACATTGAAAAGTATCGGTCCAACGGCCGAGCCCTATGGGACCCCACTACCCACATCTTTCCAGGCTGATACTGACCCATCCACCACCACTCTCTGGGTACGACCCTCGGGCCAATTTACCACCCACTGGACTGTGTAATTATCCAAGTCACAGCCTCTTAACTTGCTCACCGGTATGGGGTGGCATACTCTATCAAAGGCCTTCCTGAAGTCTAAATAAACAACGTCAATCGCTACTCCTGTGTCCAGGTGTTTTATAACCTGGTCATAAAAAGAGACTAGAGCAGTCAGGCATGATCTACCTGGTACAAACCTGTGCTAGTTTCCCCTCAGCATAATTTTTCCTGCTGGGCTCTCACATACATGAGCCTTAATAATCTTTTCAAAGACTTTGCCAAGGATGGAGGTGAGACTGACTGGCCTATAGTTGCCTGGATCTTCCTTCCTCCCCTTCTAGAAAATAAGGACCACATTGGCCCTTTTCTAGTTCTCTGGAACATGGCCCATGCTCCACAAGTGCTCAAATATTCTTGCCAGTGGCTGCGCAATGACATCAGCCAGTGCCTTTAGTACCCTTGGATGCAGCTCATCCAGGCCTGCTGACTTAAATCCAGTCCTTCCAAGAGACTCTGCAACATCTCAGGGTCAACACTTGGTAGTCTGGCACCCACCTGTTGCCTCTCTACAATCCCATTGTGAGACTTGCCTTGCCCCTTGTTTAGGAACACTGAGGCAAAGAACTTATTGAGGAGTTCAGCCTTGTCCCCCCATCTGTCACCAATTGCTTGGACAACCAATGTTGTCCACATCCCTCCTGAAGTGCAGTGCCCACAACTGGACTTTCAAGAAACCACCAATTGCTGGATGAATGATCTATTATTGTGGCTTAAAAAGAAAAAAACCCAGACCTAGCTGCAGTAATTACACTAGAACCAGGGAAAATTCTGTTGGCGAAGTGAAATGCCAATGACTAGATAGGTGCATGCTAGCATGTGGTCCTAGGCACATATTTACCATATTGCTTAAGATACATTATGTGTTTAGTTTAGTACCTAGTTCAGGAGAAGAGGCAAGTCTGTTATTGCTGCCAGCTATGAAAGAAACTCCTTTGGCTCAAGTGGGAGACACCCATGTATTCAGAATTGGTGGGTCCCTTTTTGATATCTATGGTGGCCACCACCCTTCAGGCATGTGCAGGAAGCTACCTCGGAGGTCCTTGGCAAGCCCTGAGCTCTCTTCTGTCGATCTTGGTTGAACAACACCTGTTCCCCACCACATGTTGCACTGATGAAACAGAGCCTACCTGTCACTTGAAGAAACCCTACATTACCTAGCTTAGGGGAGTGATGCTGTCTCCTCAGCTAAGGCTATGTTGTGCTATTTGCATTCATCCCATGGGAAGAGAGGGAAGTTGAGATATAAAGGGAAACTCCCAATGCTCCCTTTCTTGCACTGAGGTGGAAAGGAGCAATTTGCAGCAATGTAAGATTTTCCATTGTCTTGAAAAGGAGAAGGACCGAGCCCTTAACGGAGGTTTTTGCATCAAGTAGTGGGGCATAGCCATCTGCTTGATGGGCCTTAACAGTGAATGCAGGCAGTAACTGTGCCATTCAATTTATTTAGGGAATAATTTGAATGCTGAAGAGCTGGGATGGAGTCCAACTGTTTGAGCTGCTTGGGTCTGTTGTTTTTTTTTCCCCCCTCCCAAAAGCGAATATCAGCTAACTTGAACTTCTCCCCCCCTCTACCAATGATTTAAATGCCTGCCATTGCTGCTGGTACCAGCACTGTAAAAAGAACTGGCTCCCATTCAAAATCTTCGCCTTACCAAATGCTAAGGGATTTGGAGCCCATGCATGCAATTACTGCATGCTTCTCAGGAAGAGAAAATAGCCAGCAGCTGTTCGGAGCCCTGCTCAATTACGATACGAGGAAGAGGAGTGGGTGGGGTGCATGCGTGCGTGTATGGGGGGGCGGGGAATCTGCATACAATTAGGAAATCATTGTAAAAAGGGGATGTTCATGGAAAAAATGCAACCCTGAATAGGTTTCAAGGTAGCAGGCTAGATGGCTGATTTGGAAGGGAAAGAACGTAGTTACTACTGTGGATATGGGCATCAGAGAAGGGGCATAGTTGCAGAAAGGCAGTTCTATTCTGTGAACTGAACTCCTGGGAGAATACAGGCTTTCAGATGGTGATCAGGCCTACTTGATGCTCTCAGGTGTTGTTCCTTTATGCTAGAGGCTCTGGTCCTTCTCATCTCCCTTCTCTGACTCTCGGGACGCATCTACACATGCGCTTTAATGTGCATTAGCCTATTTTAATGCATATTAAAGCATCACAAAAAACATGCTCTTTAGCTAATGGTCATTAAAATAGGCTAATGCACACCTCACAATGAAGGGTACCTGCACATGAGCTGGGAGGCTTCTCTGGTACACTGTAATTACTTGATCAATTGAGTCTGCTGAAGTATAAGTATCAAGCTCCAGCTAGCCTCTCCGTCTTGTGTATCAGCATCTCTGCACTTCAAAATGGTGGTAGGGGTGCTTTAACTAAAGCACCGCCGCCCCCACCTTGATGCCACTTTGAAGCATGGGGATGCTGATCCATGAGATACTGCTCTAATTAAAGTGCTCCCACACCCCCCGGAGCACATATAACAATGCCTGGAGGTACTAGATTTAACGTGCATTATTTGAAGTGCATTAACTGAATGTGTAGCTGCACAGGGTTGTACTAGAATTACCAGATGCAATGAATATGGCAGTGTAAGAAATTTATGGCACGCAAGGGTGTATTGTCCCAAGTGCTGAAAAACAGAGTTGGGCTGTCTTGTCTCCTTGGAATTTGAGGGGTGTCCAGTGCCTAATTCCTGTGAGTTCCTGTGGGAACCCCAGCTGTAGGGTCACTTGGAGAGCATCCACCCCTGCTTGCTCTGTCAGGCAGATGCATGTAGCGGTGAACAAGACAATTCAGGATTTCATTCCAGACTGAAACAAATTTCCATGGTGATGTCAGACACATTGCTTGATCTTTCAGCATGCCAGAATCTGACTTCAGAAATCAGAGGGAGCGATAGCTCCCAGGGTGCTAAACGATGTGATGCTTTTCCATCTTTTTGAGTTTCTGGGATGGAAGGTGCAAAGTATCATTAAAAACAGTCAGGAAGTAAGATGATAATAGGTGTAACACATGTACCTGCTCAAAGTGGGCATGGCGAGAAAGAGTTAAAGGTTTCAGAAATGGTTTTATTTGGAAGGAGAAAAAAACCAAAATTGAAACAGAGTAAAGTGGGGAAGGTTCTTCTGCAGCAGGAACTAAAAATCTCCTGCCACCCTCAATAATGATGAGAAGGAACATTCTGGTCATACTAAAATATGTTCTCCCCCTTCCCCACCCCCAGCCTTTTTTCCCCGAGTAAAATTTTGTCAAAATCCACATGTTCCCCTGGAAAGTTTTGATTTCAGGGAAATGGTATTTTCCAACATAAAAACACTCTGTGGGAATATTTCTGGCTAGTCGCAATGCCATCAGTACTGCAAGCACTGCACGGATCTGATCTTGTCCTGATTTTACATATGTTGGTCGGCTTTTTGAGTATCCATCGTGCTTGGTATAGTAAAGAGGCAACGATGCATTCTGTACTAGGGCACTTTCTCTCTAAAGAGTCCCATTTTATCTGCCATCTATAAGAGAAACTTCTTCCATTTAGCTGCATGCAAGAAGCATAGTTAGTTCACCAGCCATTAACACCTCTCTGCAAGCCCTAGATTGGAAACCTATAGATAAGATGGGAGCAAGGGAATCATTATTAAGTTGATGGACATTTTCAACCTCTGCCTCTCCACAATTCAGCTCACCTTTGATGATAACACGTGGAATGAACTGGGAAGTTTCAAGAGCCCTTGATTTTCAAGGATATGTCTGTCATGGTCTATTTCTTGACCCCAGGACAGTCAGCAGTAAAATAGGGCTCACCCAAGCCTGGCAGTTCAGGGTTGGTTGGGAGGGAAGACACGTAGACATGGGCCAAATCTCTGCCAAGCTGCCGTGGAACCAGAGACTGAATCAAAGGCCTGCTCAGTGAGCTGGGGTGAGCTCCTGGGTCCTTGCCTGCCTCACAGGGGATGAGAACGAGCTTTATAGCAAAAGAGCACCGATGGGAAAGGTCCCTGTCGATAACATAAGCATTTTGTATAAGATGCCTGGATTTTTCAAACTTTTATATAGAAACCTGAAAATGTTGCTTTCAGAAAACCAGGCTCAAATTAAGTCAGCTGCTGTCCTTAACTGCTGCATGCCATTTTTACAGCTATTTCCCCCACCAAAAGCAAGCAATTGGGATACTATGTGCCTTTTTTGGGTAAGATTAATTCTAATTGGCATGTGATATCCGTGCTTGCAATTTAATGGTGACTTTTGCAAGACTTAGTGTTTTATTTAAAGCTACAGCTCCCAGAGTCTTATGATGATGTCAGAATTGCAACTATCATAAAAAGTGGAAAAGAAGTTTTTAAACTTTCTGGCTAAAAACATTAAAAAATACATGACCAAAAGCAATCACAAGGCTCAAAAACCAGAGGAAAAATAAAATGCACCCACCATTCATGGCTGTTTTTTAATCTTATGAATGTTAAACCACTCCTGGAGCTATCGCACATGCCTTTTGAACATTGGGGGTTGACAATATGGTATCATTTAGGTGGATGCTATGGCACTGAAAGGAAGGAGAGCTGCACATCTGGCCCTGAAAGTATAGTTTAGTAGAGAAAAAAAAAGTTCTTGAGAAGGTTGGCTTGGTCTGCAGAAACTTGAGCATCAGGACCCTTGGGCTCTCACACCTGAGGCTGATTTCACTGAGTCAGCAGTTAGGGTGTTACAATACTTTCTTGCAAACAACACACCCCAGAAAGACACAACTTATTTCTGAAAGGCCATAATGAAACAAAAAAGTTCTTTCCTTGTAGTAAGAAGCTGAGTAGCCCCATCCAGGAGCTGTGTCTGCTCATTGTTTTCCTCCTTGGGCATGTCCACACGTGCAACTAATGCGTAGCAAGAAAATCTGGAGTTCGTAGCTCTGGAGTTTATTTCTCCTGGGCACAGCATTTGAATGTGTGCCTGGGCCCACAGCACACTAAACCAGGTTGGAGCAGTCCTGGCTGGCAGGGGAACCGGGAGATCAGCCAGCCAGCCCTGGGGCTGCTCCCACTAGCTCACTGTGCTGTGGATGGGGTGGTTGGGGCACGAGGGTGCTTCAGGTAGCCCCTGCACTGAAGCCCCCTGCGCCCCAGCCAGATGGGGTAACGTCTACACATGTGCCACTGCAGAGTTTTTCATTCTGCAGCCGAGTGAATTAGTTTCATAGTTTCTAGGGTCGAAAGGGACCTGAGAAGATCATTGAGTCTGACCCCCTGCCATGGCAGGAAAGAGTACTGGGGTCAAACGACCCCAGCAAGGTGTACATCTAGCCTCCTCTTAAAGCCCCCCAGGGTAGGAGCCTGCACCACTTCTCTTGGAAGTTGGTTCCGGACCCTAGCCGCCCTGACTGTGAAGTAGCGCTTCCTGATATCTAGCCTAAATCTACCTTTGCCAGCTTGTGACCGTTATTCTTGGTCACTCCTGGCAGTGCTCGGGGGAACAGGGACTCCCCCAATGCCTGCTGATCCCCCCTGACTAGTTTATAACAGGCCACTAGATCCCCCTCAGCCTTCTCTTGTGGAGGCTGAACAGGTTCAGGTCCTGTAGCCTCTCCTCGTAGGGCCTGCCCTGTTGCCCCTGACCATGCGAGTGGCCTCCTCTGGACCCCCTCCATGTTGTCCACATTCCTCCTGAAGTGTGGCGCCCAGAACTGGATGCAGTACTCCAGCTGCGGCCTGACCAGTGCCGCATAGAGGGGGAGGATCACCTCCCTGGACCTGCTCGAGATGCATCTGTGGATTCACGACAAGGTCCAGTTGGCCTTCCTGACCATGTCCTCACATTGATGGCCCATGTTCATCTTCGAGTCAATAATGACACCAAGATCCTTTTCCGCCTCTGTACTGACAAGAATGGAGTTCCCCAACCTGTAGGTATGGTGCCAGTTCTTCCTCCCCAGGTGCATCACTTTGCACTTGTCAGTGTTGAATCCCATCCTACTCTCATCCGCCTACCTTGCAACTTGTCTAGGTCCGATTGCAGCCTATTCCTCCCTTGTAGCGTGCCCACATCCCCTCACATCTTAGTGTCATCAGCAAATCTGAACAGGGTGCTTTTTACCCCCTCGTCCAAGTCACTGATGAAAATGTTGAACAGTGCTGTCGGGGAAAACCGAAGGATTGGGCCCCAAGGTCACGGTGGGCCGGGGTGGCAATTAGATACGGACAGGTGGGATTAGCGGCGTAGAGTCTGGAGATAGGGACTCGGAGCGGATTTAGAAAGAACAGGTGAATTTATTTGACTTACGCTTCAGGCGTAGGCAGAAAGGTCTTCAGTTACAGTTTGGAACACAAACAAACAATTAACAACAAAGGGGTCTGTTGGCCCATGAGGTTCAGTCCGAAGACCTAGTCCCAGGGCTGGTCAACAGCTCATAAATGGGGTTCACAAACAACAAAACGAACTGTAACACGGTGATGATGAACCGCGTGACGCCAGTCCACAGCAATGGACAAATCGGGTGGTCGTATGAGAAAGCCGAGGTCAGGAGCCAGAAGGTGATGCAGCGGAGACGTCAGTTGGAGGGATAAGCAGAGTCGTAGGTGGTGAAGGAAGCCGAGGTCGGTGATCCAGAACCGGGTTAAACAAAGTCCAGAGGGTGATCCGAAATCGTAAGCCGTTAATCAGTTCAAAAGGTAAGTCAGGAGCCAGATGATCGTAGTCAAAAACCGCAATGCAACGAGTAATACGAAGAACTAAGTCACGGAGCCAAAGGAGGAGATCAATAGGCCTTGAAGCCTGACTCAGAGAACAGTCCCTGCAGCAGCAGCCTCTGTCTCTGGTCCACGCGATCTCCCCCCGAGGGAGGGGCTCACAGAACTTTTATATCAATTTGGTAGCCAATCAACGTGCTCTCCGCAGAGAAATTTCTAGTCCGATTACCTCATGTCAGGTTCTGACTGAGCATGCTCTCAGTCAGGAGCTGACACAATCTGAGCATGCGTCTGTGGGGAAAGTAGGTCAACAATGATTGACAGCTCCACAGGTCACCCAGGGGGCAAGGGCTGGGTGAGCCTTGGAAATTTCCACTCACAGCTTCAAACTGCGCATGTCAGTTTAACCTCTTCTGTACTGGCAGCACATACTCAAAAATTTCCATGACAAGTGCGGGCTCGAGGACCGAGCCCTGGGGGACCTCACTGCCCACATCCCTCCATGTCGAAAATGACCCATCCACCACCACGCTCTGGGTGCGGCCCTCCAGCCAGTTGGTGACACATCTGACTGTGTGGGTGTCCACACCACAGCCCCCCAGTTTCTTAATGAGAACAAGGTGAGAGATAGTGTTGAAGGCCTTCCTAAAGTCCAGGAAGACAATGTCCACTGCTACCCCTGAGTCTAAAGATTTGGTGACCTGGTCGTAGAAGGCCACCAGGTTGGTCTGACGGGACTTGCCGCTAATGAATCTGTTTTGGTTGCCCCTAAGCATGATCTCTCTTGATGGCCCCTCATGGATATGTGCCAGAATAATTTTCTCAAAAAGCTTGCCCAGGATTGAGGTAAGACTAACTGGCCTATAGTGTCCCGGGTCCTCCTTCTTCCCCTTTTTGAAGATGGGAACCATGTTGGCCCTCTTCCAGTCCTCTGGCACCACACCAGGGCACCACGAGTGCTCGTACAGCCGTGCCAGGGGTCCTGCAATGACCTCAGCCAATTCCTTTAGTACTCTAGGGTGGAGATCGTCTGGACCAGCTGACTTGAATACATCCAGTCCCTCCAGAAGCTCCGTAACTAGTTCCCCCCTGACCCTTGGCCTGAGTGCACCTCCCTTGGGGCCTGAGGGGGGCCCAGCAGGAGGGTGACTGTTCCGGTCCCTGCTTAGGAAAATGGAGGCAAAGAAATCATTAAATATGTTGGCTTTGTCACCTGGTGTGAAGAACCAAATTTCCTAATGTGTTCTGCAGGGGCCCCACATTACCCAGAACCTTCTTTTTACCCCCTATGTATTTAAAAAAGGACTTCTTATTGTCCTTAATCTGGGAAACTAGTCTCAGTTCCATCTCTACCTTGGCCTTTCTGACTGCTCCCCTACATCCTCAAGCAACTGCAGTATAGTCCTCCCTGGTGATGACCCCTCCTTTCCATCGGCTGTGTGCCTCCCTTTTAGCTAGAAGACATTCCCGGATGCTTTTGGTGAGACATGGGGGCTTGTGTGCCCTCCTGCTCCCTTTGATCCGTGTCTGATTAGTGTGGAGTGAATTTCTGCTGAGAAGTGAATTAGTTTGCTCCAGCGTAATAGGAGTAGATGTGTAAATGCCAAGACAGTTACTGTGCAGTTAATTAGTCTACCCCACAGTAACCATCTTGTGTAGACATGCCCCCTGTGGGTTGCATGTAATGTTACTTTGGCTTTGCTCAGAGGCAAGTTAAGTGGCAGAAATTGTGGTTACTCTATTGCCTTGGTTATAATACTTACCCCAATTTCCAGCAGCTGGTTTTTGGAAACAAAAAAAGGTGCACGTTGTATGTGAGAAAATATGGCATTTACAACCTGAGTAAATTGACTCTGGAACCACTGAAAGATGATAACCTTGGAAGCATGGGATGTCATCTTTAGACATTTTTAATATAGCATTTCAATTTAAATAACACTTTGCTTCCGGAATATAGGCAAAGTGCAATCTGAGTTAGGTATGGCAGGAGGAACAGGTGTTGCATTCCTTGATTACAAGCATTCAGTAATGTCATCCAGGTTAATTCTGCTTGATTCCTGCCATTTTATAACCAGCTCTGTTTTTAGTCTAAATAATCATGTTATTTAAGTCATACATTAATGTGCCCCTAAGCATATCACCATACTGATCAACGTTAAACCCTGACTGTAGTTCAACTGAAGCATGAGGCAGGATTATAATACGCCTGCACGGGTTGCTGAATTTATGAATTCTGATCATTTTATAGATTATGTATTTGTATATATATTAATGCCATAAAGGCCATTATGATCACCTAATTTGACCTTCTACATAAAAAAGCCCATAGAATTTCACTCAGTTATTCAATAAACTCAATAACTTTGGGTTGAATCAGAGCACCTCTTAGAAAAAGATATAACATCTTGATCAGCTTTATCTAATTCAAGATCCTGTTGCTTTTTCCTGTTTGCAGCACAGCTATTATCTTTGGACCTCAAACCTTGAGAAGTCCCTTCTGGATAGACCTGGATAATATACATTTAAAAATTTTTGATTATATTTTTAGTATTAAATCTGCTTAAGAAATACAGTTTAGGGAGAGGGGCAGAACTATATGTAAATAGTTTCAGCTTAAAAAGAGAGAAAAATAATGGAAGTATTTTGGATTTGACATATTCTAAGTAAAATCCTGCAACATTTTGTTTCATTTTCATACTTACCTAAATTTGAAAAAGAAAAGGCTTCAACTGTATTAGTTTGAAAACAAAATTAACGTGTTAAAACATAAGTAATTCATACCAAATACTTTGAATGGGCTCAACATGACTTTTTTTCAGCTTTTTTACTTATGAAACTAACCTTTTTTTTATTTTAGCCTGACCCATACAGTTCTATCCCCCCATACAGTTTTTCAGTTTTAGTTACTGCACCAAAACATCCATCTTTTTTACCACTCTGCTTATGAAGACACATTTTTCTATTTATTTTTTGTGCCCTAACTCGAGAAGGAATTAGTACTGCTTTCATATTAGTGTCCCTGGACTTATTCAGTTGACTTGCATTTAAAGACTCATAGAAAATGAGGCTGGAAGGGCCTTTGGGAGGTCAAATCTAGTCCAACACCCTGCTCCAAGCAGGACCAGCCCCAACTACATCATCCCAGCCAAGGCTTTGTCTAGCCAGGTCTTAAACCCCTCCAAGGATGGAGACTGCACCACCTCTCTGGGTAGCCTGTTCCAGTGCTTCACCACCCTCCTAGTGAGAAAAACTTTTTCCTAATATCCAACCTCAACTTCCTTTGCTGCAACTTGAGCCCATTGCTCCTTGTTCTGTCATCTGCAACTATCAGGGCTGGACACAGGCATGAGAGAACTGGGTGGCTGTCCAGTGTCCGGATAGAAAGGGAGCCCAAAAGTGGTAATTTTTTTGATTATTATTATCATTCCTTCTGGCGAAGTGGGGCCTGATACTAAAAGTTCACCTGGGGCCACCAGGAGTCTAGGTACGGTGCTGGCCATCACTGAGACCAGTCCAGCTCCATCCTCTTTGCAGCCCCCCTGCAGGGAGGTGAAGGCTGCTATTCAATCCCCCTCAGTCTTCTCTTCTCCAGACTAAATAAGCCCAGTTCCCTCAGCCTCTTCTCACAAATCACATGCTCCAGCTCCCGAACCATTTTCATTTGCTGCATTGCATCCTACAGTTGTGGAGGCCAGTTGTGCTCCCATGGAAATCCATGTCAGCGACTTCCCTGGGAACAAGAACGGGCCCTGGGGACTTGATCCTGTAAGCCCTCCCCAGAAGGAATGCAGAGTGATTAAGAAAATACGGCATTCCTGAAAACAAACACCCTTGCTTTGCTGTGTTCAGTGAGCACTTTCTTTGCAGCATTGAATTCAAGTAGCTTGTGGTTGCTCGGTCCAAGGGCCTGCTATTCTCATAAGTGTAGGGAGGAAATGAATCCAAGAAGACTTCTCTGCCTGCTGGGGCCTCTGCTTTCTACCACCATCATCCTCTAGAGAAGTTGGGGAACCTTCTTGAGGGCTCTGTATCTTACCTGGATGCCATATGGCGCTGTCCCATTAGTGGCTTGATCATATGAAGAGCTGGAAGCAGAACCAGGCTTCTACACCCAACCACCCCAAGGCTGTTCCCTTCTGTGGTTGCTGATTCCCCAAAGAGGCACTATACATGTTTGATCCAAAAAGACATTTGGTTAATTAAAATCCCTCTGGAGTTGAGTGTACCTTGCAAGCTGGCTTAGGAATTTTCCATTCTGTCTCTCCTCCTGTCTTTGTGGTATCCAGCAGATGCTTTCAGTTGTTTCTCTCTTGTTTCCCATTCCTTGTATCCTTACGCAAAGAATTTCTCCACTAAGACATTAATCCAAATGAAACGGCAGGAGCAATTTTAGGCAGACAGAATGGAATTACCCGGATTGGCACATGGCCAGGATATTGGGTTTTAACACCCCTTCGTTTTGCAAGACCAAAGGATTTTTCAAACAAGTACCTGGGGCCTCATCTTCACACTCAAGTGCAAAGCTTCCCCCTATGCACAGCTGCATAGCGCCACACTGTGGCACTGCTCTAGCACTGCCTCTTGACCTTGCCTACAATGCACTTCTGTCTCCTCATTTCCCCTGAGAACTGGAACAAAGTGGGTTTCTTTTTTGTTTTGTTTTGTTTTTGTGGTCATGGCTGTGGTTAAAAAAATGGCTTTTTAAAAAACCTGCTTTTTTTTTTTTTTTTTTTTTTTGCAGAAGAAATTCTTGATGCTGTGGAAAGTGTCTAGCCCCAGTGGATTTTCATCACTTCCTAGGTGGAACTCATGCAAGAAACTTTTCGTTGATCAAAAACCTGGTTTCCAGTTGACAAAAAATGTTGACTGGAATAGAAAGAAATGTAATTTTTGAGAATGAAAAGGGATTTAATTTAAAACAGTGGGGGTGATGTGCTAAATTATTAAAAACTAGTTGGAACTCCCCCAAAAGGGGGGGGGGGGAGAATCAACCTTTTTTTTTTTTCCTAAACAAATTTCTCATTTTTTATGGCCAAGTCGACTTTTCCATTTTTAAACTGTTCATGTCCTTCCAGTGTGGGGGAAACTCTAATTTTAACAGGGTGAGTCTATATGTTCATTAAAGCACCATAGTGACTGAGCATTAAGTTTAGTACTTGCATAAGAAGGAGAGTGGATCCGGCTAACTACAGGCCCATTAGCCTGACTTCAATCCTGGGGAAGATCCTAGAAAAGTTTATTAAGGAGGCCATCCTTGAGGGACTGGCCCAGGCTAACATCCTAAGGGATAGCCAGCACGGGTTTGTTGCGGGTAGGTCTTGTTTGACCAATCTCATTTCCTTCTATGACCAGATGACCTATCACCTGGACAAGGGAGAAGAGGTTGATGTCATATATCTTGATTTCAAAAAAGCCTTTGATCTGGTATCCCATGATCACCTCTTGGCCAGACTGGCCAGTTGTGGCCTTGGCTCCACCACGATCCGCTGGCTGGGAAATTGGCTCCGTGGTCGGACCCAGAGGGTTGTGATTGATGGCAGTCACTCATCGTGGTGCCCTGTGACCAGTGGGGTCCCTCAAGGCTCTGTCCTTGGACCCATCCTGTTCAACATCTTCATTAATGATGTGGACATTGGAGTCAGGAGTGGACTGGCCAAGTTCGCCGATGACACCAAACTTTGGGGCAAAGCATCCACGCCAGAAGATAGGCGGGTGATCCAGGCTGACCTGGACAAGCTCAGCAAATGGGCAGACGAGAACCTGATGGTGTTTAACACCGAAAAATGCAAGGTTCTCCACCTTGGGAGGAAAAACCTGCAGCACCCTTATAGGCTCGGCAGTGCTACGTTGGTTAGCACTACAGAAGAAAGAGACTTGGGGGTCGTCATTGACCACAAGATGAACATGAGCCTGCAATGCGATGCTGTGGCTAGTAAAACGACCAAAGTGCTGGCTTGCATCCATAGATGCTTCTCGAGCAAATCCCGGGACGTCATTCTCCCCTTGTACTCGGCCTTGGTGAGGCCGCAGCTGGAGTACTGCGTCCAGTTTTGGGCTCCACAATTCAAAAAGGTGGTGGAGAAGCTTGAGAGAGTCCAGAGGAGAGCCACGCGCATGATCAGAGGTCAGGAAAACAGATCTTATGATGACAGGCTGAGAGCCACGGGACTCTTTAGCCTGGAAAAGCGGAGGCTCAGGGGTGATCTGATGGCCACCTATAAGTTTCTCAGGAGTGACCACCAGGATCTGGGGGAACGTCTGTTCACCAGAGCGCCCCAAGGGATGATGAGGTCGAATGGTCACAAATTCCTGCAAGACCGTTTCAGGCTGGACATAAGGAAGAATTTCTTTACTGTCCAAGCCCCCAAGGTCTGGAACAGTCTGCCAGCGGAGGTGGTTCAAGCACCTACATTGAACACCTTCAAGAGTAAATTGGATGCTTATCTTGCTGGGATCCTGTGACCCCAGCTGACTTCCTGCCCTTTGGGCCGGGGGCTGGACTCGATGATCTCCCGAGGTCCCTTCCAGCCCTAATGTCTATGAAATCTATGAAATAACCAAGCACTAAATCAACGTGCAGTAACTGGTGCTACTGCGCAATAGCACCAGTGCACGGTTTTTTAGTGATGCTAACTGCTCAGTAGCTTAATAGTACTGTGCAGTAGTGTATTAGCACAGGTTTTGCCTTGCATTATACTGCGCAGTAGAATTAGCCTGCTGAGCAGTTAGCATCTCGTGTAGACATACCAGATATACCACTGTGCCACCTGGGCTTAAACAGGGTGAGCTGCCAGCAAGCTATTGGTGCCCAGCCTTGTAGCCTGGGTGCCTGTTAAGAAAAAAAGGTGTTTGCGTATGAACTGGAAACATACTCTTTCAATTGCATCTTTTAAAATTCGAGCTGATGGGTTTGATTCAGCCTACATGCTACAGGGAAGAGATAAAGGACACAGTGGGCGCATGTACACACCACCATGCTGTAGTACTTCCTTTTGGAAATACTGGTGCAGTAACTGCCCGCAGTGCACTGTAGGGTGGAGCAAGCTTAGATGTCCCCGCTATATCGCCGTAGCAGCATGCCATAAGCGGGGAGTGTGCAGCTGCAGCAACGTAGCTAGTGATCACGTGTAGACCTGCATGATCACTATGTTGCCATAGCTCACCATACTTAGCGCACTGCTACATCACCATGGGGTGACGTGTAGATGCGCCCAGTTTTCTTACTTGCCTGACATCACTTCTTCTGCAGCCCTCAAGAAACCCTGATCATTTGAGCTCCATTGACAGCTATGTTGCAGCTTCGCAGTTGCTCCCCTGCTGTCTGCCTGGTGTTTTAGTATCATAGGAAAGTATGGCTGGAAGGGACCTCATGAGTTCATCTTGCCCAGTTCCTTGCTCAAGGCAGGATCATCCCTGACTAAATCATCCCAACTGTCTGTCTAACCTGCTCTTCCATGTTTCCAAGGATGGATTCCCCAACCTCTCTATGTAGCTTGTTCCAATGATTGACACCCCCATAGTGAGAAAAATTCTTCCTAATATACTATCTAAGCATCTTCTACTGCAATTTGAGCCCATTGCAACTAGTCTTGCCCCTTATAGCCGCAGAGAATAGTCTTTCTCTATTTTCTTTATAACAGCCCTTCAGGTTTTTGAAGTCTGTTATCAAATCCTCTGTTCATCTTGTCTTCTCCAGACTAAATACCCTGAGCTGTTTCAGCCTTTCTTCATAATGCCTCTATTAATTTTTGTTGCTGTTTGCCGGACTCTTTCCAACGTGTCCACATCTTTGTTGAAGTGTGGGGCCCCAAACTGGACACAGTCTCAAGGTGAGGCCTCAACAGAGCAGAAATATCACCTCCCTTGATTTGCAAGTGACTTTCCTGTTAATACCACCCGGTAGGCTGTTGGCTGTTTTTGCAACAAGAAGATGCTGTTGGCTCATATTCAGTTTGTGGGTCTTTGTAATCCCCAGGTCCTTCTCTGCAGTATCGCAACCCAGCCAATCATTCCCCAGTCTGTATTAGTGCATGCAATTATTCTGCCCCAAGTGCAAAACATTGCACTTGTCCTTGTTGATTTTCATCTGATAGATTTTTTTAGCAGCTATGGAAGAAAATAAGGTTAGCATCCTCTCTACCCTAGAATTCCCAGCATTGCTTTGGTAGGACTAAGGCAGGGGATTTTACTCAAAATATAATCAGTGTAAACCTGGGCATTGCAAAGAGTTACACTGGGCACATTTACATGTGCATTAATATGCCATAATTATGGGGCATTACATTTAGTACCTGCCACAACAGGTACTAGCTTAATGCATCATCATCAATA